>NW_020955606.1:1126608-1136643 GCF_003031625.1 Empidonax traillii | reverse complement strand
AACATGAAGACAACTCTGGAGATCCGGGGTTAGGGAGCCTCACACTGCGGCAACTGGAGAGCTGGTTTGCTGTGACAGTTTAAATTCCACTGTCCACAATGGGGCTTGCTTCCAAGAGGGAACCTCTCTCGTCTGCAAAGCGCAAGTCTTTGCTTTTGGATTTTTGTGTAGATCTAAACAAAATATGGGCAACGTGTTGTCCATATGCCTATAACTATAAAGCCCATGTTGGAAAAGTTTTAACTTTCCTGTAAAGGAGGGGGATTCTGGAGCTGATTGGTCTCTGTGGAGGCACCTACACTGAGCCCTCCCTTAGTTCTCTCTCGCAGCTTAAGAATAATCTTTCTGGAAAGGGGAAGGATTTTACAGGAGGAGGCCCGATTTATAATGAGCGGGTCCCAAAATGTGCTTGCAGGCAGTGGTGGCAGCGAGCGAGTGGCAGAGTCCAGGGTGCTGGTGTGTGGTGGTGGCGTTCCCCTCACTGTAACAATACCTTCTCATAGTTACACTGGCCAGGGCGGCCAGGAGTCTGAGGACTATGAGAGCGAGGAGCAGCTGCAGCGTCGAATCCTCACAGCGGCGCTGGAGTTTGTGCCTGAGCATGGCTGGACTGCAGAGGCCATTGCAGAGGGAGCCAAGGTATGTGGGGAGAGAAGCAACAAACCAGTTGAAAACTGGATGGGGCTGAAGTGCAAAGACAGCCAGGCCTGCATGCTTCCCCCACATACACTTGGGCGATGCACCCTGGTCAGCAAGTGCTACCGGGCAGGAATGTGTCCCAGCTGCTACAGGATAACCCCTTCAGAGTTAGACTAAGGCACGATGTAGTGATTCTAAAGAGAGGAAAACACGTACAGGAAGCTCTTCTGAATGCAGCATTGCCTTGTTTAAATTCGTATAAAACCTTCCACAAAATAAATAGAACACTTTTTCCCTAGCTGGATCCTGCTTAGCAGTGTGTGACCTGCTCTGTGCCTCTCCCTTCTTCCCTCCAGACCCTGGGCCTCTCTGTTGCTGCTGCAGGGATGTTTCACAGTGATGGCAGTGAACTGATCCTCCACTTTGTGTCTGAGTGCAACGCCAAGCTGTCTGAGTTGCTGGAGAAGGAGCAAAAACTAGTGCAGCTGGGTGAAGCAGAGTGAGTATTGGGTATGAGCAAACATCTTCCTTGGCAGATTTTGGGAACTGGCTAAACAGGCAGGCCACCTGGGACAGAGATACTTTAAGTTAAAAGTGTAATTTACCACATTCCCAGATACAGAGCAGGACCAAAGGTATGAAGGATATATATTTGTTTATTTATTGCTGAGGCACATGGAAATTGATCTTTCAGGATCAGAATTGAGTTTAACTTGTCTGTTCTTAATTTTATTTTCCTTTTTTAGGAAGAAGCCTACAGATGAATTCCTGAGAGATGCTGTGGAAGCCAGATTGAGGATGCTGATTCCATATATTGAGAAATGGCCCCAGGTATAAATGTAATATAAAGATTGTCCCTTTTTTGTGTTTGTATTTTAAATACCCGTGACTTTCAATGTAGTCTCTCCACCAGATTAGTTCAAGGTTGTAAATGAAACCCTTGCTGGTTTCAAGTTATTTGTAGCCTTCAAGAGGAGATCAGCCTTGGAAGGAGGCAGTTAAAGGTGACCTTAGAACAACTGTTTCTCGCAGTTCTGGAAAGGCAAAGCTCTCCACCCATCTGGCATCCCCAGGGGATAACCTGTGTCTCTGCTCAGTCCCACTTGCAGTGTCACTGCAAGTCAGGCTCCGTGCAGGGTTGTTCTGGCTGCACCAGTATCACCTGACACCTGGAAATGCAGAACTGCTTTGCTGCAGAAACTGCCCTTCTGGTGTGTGACTGACAAACCTTGGGCAGCCTGAGGGGAGAGCTGTGAACTGAGAGGGCTCCCTGCTTCCAAATTCAGGTTTAACTCTCAAGCCATTCTTCTCAGAGGGAAAAGGGAATTGAATTGTGGCCACAGTAACAAGAAAAGAGTTCCCAACCTTGGGCTGCAAAGATTGCTGCAAGGTCAGCCTCTGTCCAGAACCACTGCTGGCCTCTGGGCAGCTGATTCCAGCACTCCACGCGAAGAGAGAGGGCACAAAATTCATGCTCTTGTTGCAGATTAGCATAACCTGCCTTGTGAAGGGTGGGGGTGGTTGGTGACTCTCCTGGCACTGTGTGATTACGTTCAAAGGCTGCAGGATCCCAGCAGGGCCATTATGGCTGGCGCTGCTCTGCCCTGGGTTGAAGCTCTGAGTTCAAAGTCAAATTCGGAGAAATGAGAGAGGTGACTCCCTGCCCACAGGGGCACAGGGTGAGTCAGCTCAGCCTCTGCTGTTTCCATGCCGGAGAGGCAGCTCAGGAGAGACAACTCGGTGGTGTTTGAGCTGAGCAGGGAGCTCAGGGCTCCAGCACGGGCCGAGGCCTGAGCTCACCTGCACATCCTGCCGCTAGGAAAGCCTGGTGCTGGCTGCAGATTGCTGGGAGGACTTGTCACTGGGACCTGGAGGCAAAGCAGCAGCAACAGGGAAAAGATAACCGAGCAGAGCACTGTTGGTCTGCTTTAATTTTACGTCCTCCTCTCTTGGACTCTCCCATCTGTGCGTTTCCTTTGCAGGCCCTGAGCGTCCTGTTGCTCCCACGTAACATCCCCTCCAGCCTCAGCCTCCTCACCAGCATGATCGATGATATCTGGCATTATGCTGGGGACCAGTCCACAGATGTAAGTGTTTGTGCTTTGCAGACAGGCTGGTTCTACCCCTCAGCACTTCAGCACAAATGACGGGTTCCAGTAGGCCTGGGGCCACGTCCCTCTGGAAATGCTCTGTTTGTTGAATGGGGAAGACATATCAGAAGCACCCAAGGTTTCCTTATAAACTACAGTCTTAATTTTCTAAAGAGACTAAATGCAAATTAGTGCCAGTGGGATTAGTGCAAATTAAAAGGACCTACTCGCCTAGGCTCTTAAGTGTTCTTCTTCTTTTTAATTTTTGAAGGCGCAGATTGTTGAGATTCTGAGACTTAGAAGTTAATCCAGTATTCAGTGAGCGAGCAGTGTGTCTCTGTCTGCTCTCTTCCACCAGCAGTAGCATTTACAGACTTGACTTGGAAACCTTTAAAGAACCTACCTAAAAATACCAGTAGCTCATTAAAGCTTTCATCTTTCTGGCAGGAAATAAAAGAAAATTATAACCTTAATTAAAGCAATTAATAAATTACTTTAATTCTTATAGATGTATGAAGAGATGGAAAAAGCTAAATGAGCCATTTTAACAAACTACTTTAATAAGCTTCTTTTATCTGGATATAAAAGAGAAGCTACTGCAGTGAAAAATAAATAAGATGACAGAAAAATTAAAGGAATGAACCAGAAGAGAACTGAAAGAACATGATTGCTTCAGGAACTCAAAGTCCCTTCTGGGTTATGAAAGTCAAATCGACGTGTCAGAGCCGGTGTCTGCACTGAGCTGTTCCTAAATTCTCCTCGCCAGCACAGGGATTAGGAGAGGTTCTGAAGTTTGTGTTTTGTTTGCACCTTCTGACTGCTTACATGAGTTTTCTGGGGAAGCTGTGATGCTCAACCCGCTACCTCTTTCCCAGTAAAGGAATTTAAGGTCGCACTGGATCCCTCTTCCTAGTGCCAGGAGCTAGGCAGAGTATGCCCATGCTTCAGAGACCCCCTCAGGTGGGTTTTTTGGGGGCAGGAGGAAAGAGTTTGGTCTCAGGCACCTGATCCAGCTGCAAGTGGCAACATCCCCCACGTTTCTCCCCTTGTCAAAGCTTGCAGGTTGTGGTGCCAGCAGTGGAGCTTTCCACCCAACTCTTGTTTTTAAAATCAAGGCCTGTGTTTTCATTTTTCTGTTGCTTTGTTACCATGAATGGAACAACCAGTATTTTTTCCTAGGCAACAGCAGCAAAAGGAATTGAAGACTCGTTTTTAAAAACCTTTATGTATTTCATCTGCCAGTGGCTCAAGTGCCAGTGGAAAATCTGAGGAGTTGGAGTTATCCTGTGCACCTTTGCATTGTGTAACCCGCTGGTGTAACGCACCTACAGCACTGCTGCCAGCGCTGTGCTGATGCATTTTGTGACTCAGCAGGCAGCACTGGTATTTCAGGGACAGGACTTGGAAGAGGTGTGTCTCTGTGTGATGCCCTGCACAGTTCTGTCCTGTTTGTTCCCTTTCTTCATGGTTGTCCCTGGTGTGAGCTGCGGCCCAAGTTACGTGCTGAACATGGCTGTTTCTGCTCCAATCAGGTCTAAATTGGAGCATTGCATTGCCTGGCAGCCTGTAAAGCAGAGGTGAACTGTTGCACAGTGCACACAAGCTGGGCAAGGAGTCCTTGCTGCCTGCTGCAGGTGCCTGCTTGCAGCCAGAAGCAGGTGGGGGAGGGTTTGCTCAGCAGTTTTAGGCACCATCCGTGTGTGACCCTTGTCCGGTACCACGGGAGCAGCTGTTCTGTCAGGAGTCGGTGTTGGCTGGTGCCCCGCTGCATCCCAGACACAGGGATACATTTGAAGTGGGGAAGGAATGTGCTTGCTGTTGGTGTGTGATTTTCCCTTGCCATTCTCTTGACCTGCATTCGGGTCACACCTTTGTGTCTCTCCCGTCCTGCCCTTGCAGTTCAGCTGGTACACCCGCCGGGCCGTGCTCACCGGCATCTACAACACCACCGAGCTGGTGATGCTGCAGGACTCGTCCCCCGACTTCGAGGACACCTGGCGCTTCCTGGAGAACAGGGTGGCTGACGCCATGAACATGAGCAACACAGCCAGCCAGGTAACGTGAGGGGCAAGGCCCATGGGCAGCATTCCCCCTTCTCCCCAGGGATGTGTGCAGGCAGACCTGGCTTTTCCATCAGGCAGATCCCCCCGCAGCTGCTGGCAGGCGGTTGCTGTTGGTTCAACGTCAATAAACGCTTGTGTGTTTTCTGGTAGAAAACATGTAAGTGCCCTGTGTGTCAAGACTGGCCCAGTGGTTGGGAGACAGTGTGTCTTACCTCTGTCTGTCATTTGTCTGCAGTGCTGTCAGCACCTTTCTGTAGCAAATAGATGCTTGTTGTGCACTGCATCTCTGTGTTTGGGGGCCACAAGTGCAACTGCAGAAGAAAGCAAAAGGTCCTATTCTCCCTGTGTCTCCCAGGTACAATCCACTGGAGAAGCTGTTGTCCAGGGCCTGATGGGAGCTGCAGTTACTGTAAGTAATGTTGAAACTCTGAGACCAGAATTGCTTCTGTCCCCTCCCATGCTGAATGCCAGCATGGTTTTTTCCTCCCAAGTCTAGGGAACATGAAAAAGAATTGTCTCTCATAACTTAGATATATTTAAGGATGATTTCCAGGATAGTTTGGGAGTTAGATCACTGTTTCACGGTGAAAGAACTTCTGCAATGGAGCAGAAAGAAATTAAGTCTGAAGCTGCAGGGTGAGCTTTAGGGATGAGAGACAGGTGATCAGAGTAAATACAGCTGTTCTCCACTGCCTGTCACGAGATCTCTCCCTCTGCCAGGCCCTGTGCTAGAGGTTCGTGCCCCCATGGACACTTGGGAGGTGGCACCTGTCCCTGAGCCAGAGCAGGGACTTCCTCAAGCTGTTTCAGTTGACCTCAGTGCCCTTCCAAGAAGTCATTCACTTCTTGGTAGTGTCCTGGACTGCTTTGTGTCCATGCAGAGGGAGCTTTGCTTCCTCTGGGGTACAAAACAGCCCTTTGTGTACGCAGGAGTGACTTTTCAAGGGCTTCAGGGCCTTGCTGTGATTCTATTTTTGGACGACTCCCATTCCATTTAGCAACAAAGTGATTTCCTTGCTATCAAAAATACATTTTCCTTGTGTCAGGACAAGACACACAGGCTGGAACATAAATGAGAAATAAGTTTTACAGATGAAGCAGTTCTCAAGATTTCTCTGCCGCCTCCTTTCCCCTGCAGTTACGGTGGAATTTAGTGTCTCTCAGCCTCTTACTCTTTTCACAAATAATCCAAAAGGAACCTCCACTAAAAAAATCCCCGTGCTCTGTTTGTGCTCTTTGGTCTGTCCCTGTAGCAGATCCACTGCACGGATAAACAGGAGGAACTGGATGGATTCTGAAGGGGGTGGGTTGTAGCCAGGTGTTTGAGAACAGCATCATCCCAACACGTAACTATTAGAGGGAAAACAGCCTGACCCTCCCACGTCCAGGGGTGCTGTACAGGTGTCCCCAGTTGTCCCTGTACAGGAGCCCTGAGCTCTTCAGGTCTCTGTAGAACGGATGGGAGAGCTGAAGGCCCCAAAAGCTTAAATTCACCATCAGGGGCTGTGTGGCCACGGGAACAAAACCAAGCTGAAACTTGGAGAGCAGGTACCCATCATAGGGGTGACTGTAGGTGGATCCTCTATGTCCAGGGACATCCTTCACCCCCTCCTGGCCCCTGGCCGCGGTGATGCCCCTCGCCCCCCACATCTCAGCTCCCAGCACACGGCAACTGCTCCGAGACACCGGCACTAAACCCGTTCTCGCTGTGCCCGCAGATCAAGAACCTGGCGGGGCTGAACCAGCGCCGGTGAGGCGGGAGCGGCGGCGGGCGGCCCTTTCCCCGGCACCAATAAAGTCGTACTCTGTCTGGCACGGACTCTTTTTGCGGGAGCACCGGGGGCCGGGGGGGAGCGGGGCGGGGACGGACCGGGCGGGAGCGGGAGCGGGATCAGGAGGGGGATCAGGAGCGAGATCGGGAGTGGGATCGGGAGCAGGAGCGGGATCGGGAGCGGGATCGAGATCGGGAGCGGGGCCGGGGCCCGGAGCGGGCGGCCATGCCGTACGCCAACCAGCCCACCGTGCGCATCACCGAGCTGACGGACGAGAACGTCAAGTTCATCATCGAGAACACGGACCTGGCGTGAGCACCGGGCCGGGCGGGCGGGCCCGGGGGTGGCCCCACAGGCCCGGCGTCCCCCCGTGGGATCGCGTCCCAGCCGCGGGGCACGGCCGGGCGGCGTACCCGAGGCCAAGCCCCGCAGCGGCCCCCGCCGGCTGCTCCACGGCCCCCTCGTGCCTAAACACGCGTGTTTCCCTCCCTCAGGGTGGCAAATTCCATTCGGAGAGTGTTCATCGCGGAAGTCCCCACCATAGGTACGGCCCGTGGTCCCCTGGGCTGCTCCCACTGGCTCCCATCACTTCCCCTCTGTGTTCTCCCGAACCCCCCGGCTGCTTTCAGTTCTCCTCACCCGTATTCATCCCGCTGCGTGTGCTGTCTCAGTGTTGTGTCTGCGATGTTTCCTGTGCCCTCCCAAACTCTGTGACTTTTCCTCACGTCAGTGTTTCTCAGTTTGTGGCTTTGCCCTCCCTGCAGCCATCGACTGGGTCCAGATAGACGCCAACTCCTCCGTGCTCCACGATGAGTTCATTGCGCACAGGCTGGGTGAGTGCTGGACATGGGGGACAGATGAGGGTGGATTGAGGGTGAAATCAGCCCAAAGATGCCGAAACACCTTTGTCAGGAGGCTGCTGTTCCTCTGCCTGTCTTGGCAGGAAAGTCGGGGGCTCTTGTGGTCTCACTCGGGGATTCCCCTGATTTCCTTCTTCCCACAGGCCTCATCCCTCTCACCAGCGATGACATTGTGGATAAGATGCAATATTCCAGAGTGAGTCAAGCGAAATGTCGTGGGGGGCTTGTCTTGGTTGGTGGTGGGTGTGTCTGATCCCAGTGGGAAGCGCTGACAGTTTCTTGCATAAAGGTTTCAATCCGTGTGTGTGTGTCCTAGGACTGCACGTGTGACGAGTTCTGCCCCGAGTGCTCCGTGGAGTTCACCCTGGACGTTCGCTGCAACGAGGACCAGACGCGCCACGTCACGTCCCGCGACCTCATCTCCAACAACCCCCGGGTCATTCCGGTCAGTGCCACCCCTCTGCTCGTCCCTCTCTACGTCCCTGCTGTGGCCAGGGTGGCACACACGTGGAATGTGGACACAGCAAGGCCCTGAACCTCTACCTGAACCGCAGAGGGAGAGCAAAGCAGAAACACCTGCAGTAGCAGTGCCAGTGCCTGTCTCCTGCTGCTGTGCCACTGCCTTCTCCTTCCCCATTGCTGCCAGGGCTTGGATAAGGTCAGCCCCTTGGCAGCGACCTGAGGCCTCTGGTTTGCTGGTTCTTGGCTCTCAGCTCGGCAAGGTGTGAGGAGCCCTGGCCAGAGCGCTGCTGCCAAACAGCTCCCGCACAGTCACCTTGTGGAGGGAGGGTTGGTGGGACAGATGCAAAGGGATTTACAGAAAATTATTTTATATACTGTTGAGGCCACATCTGGATGTCACCACATCCTGGGGCTGCTCCTGCTGCCTGGTGACAGTGTCTGCCTGGTTAAAGCCCACGTGCAGCCCACTGTCTCGTATTTGGTTTAGCTGAGGTGGTGCTGTGAATGCTCTGTGTCACCTGTAGCAGTCGTGGGAGTGATTTTGGGAACCGAGCAGATGCGCTGGGCTGGGCTGGAATACACTCCATCCTGGGGAGAGCAGCTCAGGAGATGAGCACGCCATTGTGGGGACATCACATACCTGGCTGCAGCTACCTGAATTGCCCCAAATTCCATTAAATAGGGTGGGCTGGGTTTGTTGCTGTAAGTCACTCTAGAGGAGTTCTCCACCGTCTCTAACTTTTGCAGGCAACTGGTATCTGATGTGGAGAGAAAAGCTGATTTTGTCGTTAATTTTCTTGGTTTCGCTCTGCTGCTGCAGGTGACATCTCGGAGCAGAGACAACGACCCCAATGACTATGTGGAGCAGGATGGTGAGTGGCAGGTCACTGGGAGCAGAGCTGGAGGAGGAAATTAACTTTTTTTGGGGGGGTTCTTTGAACTCGTTTTTCCTTTACTAGCTGCGTAACCGCAAGGCAGCTGTAAATCTGACGCTTCAGAGCCTTCAGATCCCGCAGGCTGATTCCTCCCCCTGCAGCCTCCTCAGACTGACGGGAGTTGTGTGGCTTTGCAGACATCCTCATCGTGAAGCTGCGGAAGGGCCAGGAGCTCCGGCTGCGAGCCTACGCCAAGAAGGGCTTCGGGAAGGAGCACGCCAAGTGGAACCCCACGGCGGGCGTGGCCTTCGAGTACGACCCGGACAACGCGCTGAGGCACACGGTGTACCCCAAACCCGAGGAGTGGTACGTCCCCCTGTCTGTCTGGAGGCACTGGGAAAGGTTTTGAGCAGAGGTGCAGCTGGAGGGGAGGCTGAGCAGCAGAAGGGGCTCGGTGGGTTTTCCTCCTCTTGACTGCCAGACCCTGTGCTGCCACATTTGACTCTGCAAGCAGTAGCAGGCAGGTAGTGGGGCTGTTGTACCTCCTCACTCTCTGCTTTGAGCCTGGTGTTCGAACCCATCACAGGGCACGGCCTTACACTGTCCCTTGCTAAATTAGCTGTCCCTGAACAAGCTTCCCAGGGGTGCAGTTCAGCCCTGATTTCACACTTCAGCCGACTGCCAGCAGCTTCCTGCTCTGGAGCTGTCAGGGAGATCCTCTGCTGCTCAGTTTGCACTTGGGAGGCTTGAGGAGCCTTTTGTCACCACGGGTGGAGTTGCAGGTGAATCCGTACCAGCCATCCCAACCCTGTTCTATGGGTGGAAGGAGCGAGCCCCGCTTGGCTTTGATGGGCTCTGTGGGGCGCGTTCGTGGGCCCAGTTCAGTCAGTCTGGGTGGAATGGGACGTACCCATTCCAAAGAGTTTGGCTCCTTCAGCACCTCATCAGGGCAGAGCAGTAAGAACCAGGCTGGCTGGTAATGCTGGAATTCTGGAAATGGGCATTTTCCTCAGCGTTGATGATCTGTATGCGTAGACTGAAGCTGCACTTAAAAACTGCCAGCTGCAGACCAGGCTGCCAGGAGGAAGGTCCATGAGAGGCTGGTTGACCACGACTGAGGGTGCTGCTGGGCAACCTTGTGGGCAGGACCATGTCACAACAGTCGATGTGCCGGCCTGTCCTTTGTCACCAGCAGTTTGGGGGGTGGAACCGGTCAGTTTTGAAGTTTCCAAATTATTTATGGCAGATAAATTGCCCCAAAATTTAGTTGATTG
>NW_020955606.1:1118411-1126220 GCF_003031625.1 Empidonax traillii | reverse complement strand
AGAGGCTGGTTGACCACGACTGAGGGTGCTGCTGGGCAACCTTGTGGGCAGGACCATGTCACAACAGTCGATGTGCCGGCCTGTCCTTTGTCACCAGCAGTTTGGGGGGTGGAACCGGTCAGTTTTGAAGTTTCCAAATTATTTATGGCAGATAAATTGCCCCAAAATTTAGTTGATTGTCTGAGTGATGGATCAGCATGCTTGAGAAACAAGAATGGATGTGGAATTTCAAATGGGGATTTGAAATCATTTTAGGCTTCATTCTGGTGCTGTAAAAATTCCTCAGTTTAATTTCTGCAGTGCTGGCTCATAAGTCTGGGACACTGATGAAGTGACAGATTTGGAATGCCTCTTTGAGTGGGGCAGGCTGAGGGATCACTAGCTCTGCTGCCTTTTTGGATGGGGAATGTCACAGTGTGACTTTTGGAGAGCGTGGGCTTTGGGAAATGTTGGTGCCACAGAGAACAGCCCCAGCTGAGCACGTGTACCATGTGCACCTCGGCAATGTGGCTCTTCCCTGGCTGGGTGGCCTAAGGCAGCTGCTAGTGGGGATTCTTTTGTTTGGTGGCAGGGTCAGCTGCATCTTCAGGAATCTGGTGTGGTATACAACAACCAGGGCACCTGGAAACAGTTTCTGAGAAGCCCTTGACAAAATGTATGTAAAAGTTGGAAAAATCTGAAAGGAAGATTGGCGTTGTAGCTGCCAGTTCCCTGATGATACATCTGTCTTTCCAAGTTCATCTGACCTTGCTGTGAAGACAATACAGAGCCAAAGGCTTCTGCTGTCCAAGGCTAGCTATGATTTTTGGTTTAGTTTTTCATGGTAATTGCTTTTTGAGGCTGTTGGCAGAGCACTGGCATGCAGCTGGACTTTCCAAACAGCTGCCGTGGTGGTGGTGGTAACCTCTGCACTGTTTCAGCCATGAGTGGTTCTGCAAGTCATGAGGAGTCCCAGCTCCATTAACACTTTTATCTCTCTCAGTGGTTTGTACAGGCAGAGGTTTTGGTCTGAGAAATGCAGTTTTATTTCAGGCAGCTGATGACAGGGTGCCGGGATCAGCATTTCTGGGCATTGCTGGGGCAGAGGAAGGCCAGCAGGAGACCTTGGTGGGCACAGGATTTTCTGTACTGGCTTTTCAGACAGCTCAAGGCTTTTCTTACCCAGATTAAGTGCTCCCACAGAGTCTCTGGTATGGTGCTCTATAAACCAAGGGGTGCAGTGGGTAGAAAGATGTGTTTGCCTAATTGATGCTTGGGTATTTCAGTGATTTTGGTAGAGGAGTGGAGATGCAGGACATGAGAATGGAGCTCACTGATGCAGATGGTGTTTGAGGTACAGGAGGTTCTTTCCTGCTGAATCCAAGCCAACTGTACTTTCCCACCTCAGCTGTGCTCCACAGACTTGAGCTCTGGGGTGCTCTGGTGCTTTCCTGGCCTAGTGGAAAGTGGAAAGAAAAGATAACACAAGGTCCATTACTCTGTAAATGCATCAAGCCTCCATAAACACAGTCCCTTCAGGCACTGACATCCCTTCACTGTGAGCACCTGCCAGATTGTGCCAGTGTGTGTGGATGGAGCCACAGTGCTCCCTGCACAGGACTGAATGAGTTTGGGCAGAGCAGGGCTGATCCCCTTCCTCCAGCACTGCTGGGTGACCCTGTGGCATTAAAGAGGAGCCAGGAAGGGGAATGTGGGACTGAGCTTTTTTTCTGTGACTTATTGTGTGATGAGCACCGTGTTGTGTGCTGGGCACGAGCCCCCTGCTCGCTCTCTGAAGCCAAACTGAGTGCCTGGGCTCTGTGGGGCCAGGCCAGAGCAGGGGCTCTGTGCTAACCTGTCCTGCTCTCTGATTCCAGGCCCAAGAGTGAGTACTCGGAGATCGACGACGAGGATGCTCAGGCTCCCTATGACCCCAACGGGAAGCCAGAGAGGTAGGGAGCTGAATGCACTGCCACAGCTGCAAGGTGGGCTGGCTGGTTGGGTGCATCTCATCCTCTCTTATTAATAGAAAAATGTCTACTCTGTGCTGGAGTTGCCAGCCCAGGGAGCTGATGTTCTCTGAAAAGCAGGGCAGAATTGGAGTTAACTGGTGATATGCCCAGATCTGGCAGGTTTTTCGCTCTGGGAGATAATAGACAGCTCTCCCGAGTTCGTGTTGCCAGCTAGGGTGGTGCACACTTGGTGAAGTGTGAGGCCTGCAGGGGGAAAGTGGCTTAGGGTATTTATTCACCTGTGTGTGTGTTGTGCTCTGACTGCTGGTGTTATTTGCACTGCAGAAGTGGCTCAGCCAGCCTTACTCCCTGGCAAGGCTGGCTCACAGGTCATGGTGCTGAGCAGAAATCAATCTCAGAAATGCTCTTGTGGCCTGTGAAGTTGTGTTGGTGTGACAGTTGTAGAGGGGCAGTGCTGGCTGCTGCCTGGTTGGGAGGTGAACGATGCTGATGGTTGGAATTCCGGCAGGTCGGGATGGGCTGGAACTGCTCTGTGCCTGCACCTTGGGCTTGCACCTCCGTGCAGGGCAGGTGGTGACTTAACCCCTTGATTTGTAACCTCAGGTTCTATTACAATGTGGAGTCCTGTGGTTCTCTGCGCCCCGAGACCATCGTCCTGTCCGCACTGTCTGGCCTGAAGAAGAAACTGAGCGACCTCCAGACCCAGCTGAGCCACGAGATTCAGAGCGACGTCCTCACCATTAACTGAGGGGGCCCCTTGCCTCTGCCTGGCCCTGATCTGGGGAGAGGCTGTTACCTCCCCATCTCCGTCTGCCTTTCCTGGCCCAGCTCTGCTGGTTGGTAACGCTTCCCTGATCTTGCTTTCCAGGGAAAGCCATTTTGTTGTGTAGGTAATTAATCAGTGAGCATCTTCCCTAGGAAAGGCTTTGTCTTCAGCTGATCCCAGAGTTTTGGTTCTGGTTTTGGGTTCTGGCTGTGTGGTATTTACAACTGGGAAGATGTCCCTTGGTTACACAACCCTACCTTATTTACATGTCTGTTCCTCACTGTGCTGAATAAAACCTTGCCCCCACATTTTTCTGTCATCCCTGAAAGCTCGGCCGGGGCTGCAGGAGGAGATGTCACATCATTTACTTCTCTCCAATAGGCATTAACTTAATGAGATGTGCCTTGGAGGGAGCTCTGCTCGCCGATGCTGATTGCTGCTCGTGACATTATCTCCCGAGGAGAGCGGCACCCCTCCTGCAGGCAGCCCGGCGTTCCAAGCAGATGTTTGAGGCCGGGGTGGGCAAGATACTGCAGAAGGCAGCGCTGCAGGGGAGCCCAGCTGGGTCAGGCAGGCAGAGCTGTACTTACAGACTCCTCCGGAGTTATACACACCGCCCTGTATGCGTATAACCTTTCTGTGAGGAGCTGGATCTGTCAGGAATGACCCTGGATGACACCTTCCAGTGTGCCCATAGCCCTGAGGGTGTGCTGATCTGGAGCTTGGTGCAGGTCCCATGCCCTAACCCCTCTGGCAGTGTCTTAAAGGCTCCAGCAATGACCTGAGTCACCCCTTCTCCTCCCCTCCATCAGTGCCCAGCGTGGCTTGGGATGAGCTTCTCAGTGACACTGTCCTGGAGAGACCTGCCTCTTCTGTGCCATGGGGGCTGGGAGGGAGGGGAAGGCACATGTGCCCCTGATGTGGGGCGTGGGGGTGGCTCAGGGATGGTGATGGGGTCACACTGAGCTGGAGAGAGCAGTTTGTGTCAGCACTGCCTTCCCCTCCAGGGAAAAGCCGCTGTAGCCAGGCTGCTGCTTCCATGTCCTTGCCTGTTCCTGGAGGGAGCACTGCGTGGCTGGCATGGCTGTCTCGCTGTGAGGCCAGCACTGCCAGGCAGTCATGGCATGGATAACTTGCCTGGCACAGCTCTGGGAGAGCTGGAAGATGACATGGCTTGAAACTCCTTCACCTGGGGACTTGAAGCCACCACTGCCCTGGCACATCCCTGGAGCTTGGGGTGGCCGGAGGCAAGGGATAACAATGGAATGCTGGCATCCTGTTTCACTCTGGGTTGCTTGATGGAGAGTGGCAACTTGCTCCACCCTTCTCCCTGTCCCAGTGGTTTTAGGGCTTCACTTGAAGTGTCCTGGCCGTGGCTGGAGGCAGAACAAAGCTCTGAGCCAAGCTTGCTGCCAGGAGCCTCAGGAAATCTCTCCCCATCAGCATTTTTCTCCCTGGCAGGCGCTACTCCCACTCGCGCTTCCCGAGCGCGCTTGGATGGAACAGACAAACAGGAAGGGTGGATGTGCATAAGGGTTGTTTATTCATTGAGCAACTCCTTAAAAAACAGAAAACCCAAACGTTTTTGGTAACAAATGTTAAATCTTTTCCAGATGAGGTGTGTAGCCGGGAAAGGAGAGCAAGTTACACCTCTCACCCAGGGGAGGATGTGCTGCTGGGCGATGCTGGGGTCTGATAAGCCCCTCCGTGCTCGGCCACGCTGCAGGGAGTGGCCCTTCTCTGTCCCAACATTCCCCCAGCCTCAGCCACAGGCTACACCAACCCAAGACACAGTATTTACAGACCACAGGTTCCCACATCACAACACTCCCCGTGCCCAACACATGGACGTGGAGCTTTTAAAGGGCAGAAAGAAAACCACCAACCATCCGACCCAGACGGAAAGAAGACTCCAAAGAAACACCAAGGTTTGCACGGCAATAAAAAGATAGCCCTTCTAAAGGAGGTCAATAAATAGAACTAGAAAAAAAATCAATTGCTTTTGAGTTTAGCACATAAAGCCCAGTTCCTCCCCACCCGGGCAAGGGCTGGTACCCGGTGGGTGAGGGGGGAGTGAGGGCTGTGGGAATGCACAGAGGAATGCAGCTCTTCCCCCCACTGGCATGGGCTCCTCTGCCCTGGGACTTCTATATCCACAAAGCTGCCCCTTGAGAGACAGATGCTACTGGCCAAAACCAGCCCCGGGGTTACCCACCAGCAGATAAACCAGGGGCACAGCGGGGGCACACGGCTGCGGGGGGAGGAGTGAGGGGTGCTGGGGTGGGGGAAGCCAGGGAGCTCAGCCCTGCCTGGCCGCTCACCCATCCAACCCCCCTGGAAGGAAAACCAGTTTCTCCTGAGACATCTCAATTCTACAGCGAGTTTAAATAGCTTGAAGTGCAAAAATCAGCTCAGGGGTGGCAGGGTGTCCCCAGGAGCACCCCACTCTTCATGGGGGTGGGGGGGGGTGGGACCCCGCACCATCAGCCTGACACAGCTGCATCCTCTGGCGCTGCTCCATGCCCGTGGCAGGGTGATGCTCCAGCCTTCCTGCCTCGAAGAAAACAATCCAAACTTCTTGACATCCCCCCCCCTGCCTCTCTTCACCTCCCAGCAGGATCCCCAAGAGTCAAAAACCTCTGAGCATCTGCCCGAGGGCTCTTCGGCAGCCACCACGTTTGCATTCGAGTGAGAAGGAAGTGTCTCTTACAATACAGATATTCAATATATATTTGAAGTCAGTCAGGGCTGATCCAGCCGTCGCCTCCACTGACACCAGGGCACGAGCCAGCGCCTGCTCCCCAAGGTCTTGGCGTGGAGGTGCCAAGGTCTCCTGGGGATTCTGAGGGGTGGCTGCCTGCGTCCTTGCCACCCCCTGGGGAGGAAAAAGGGGACCCTTGCCACAGTCCCCCCGCCCCCCAGCTCACGGGGATGATGATCTGGGCTCCCTGCTCTCAGGCTTGTCACTTTTGGAGGACTTTGGCTTCAGCAAGATGAACCTGTTGAGGAGGTCGGTGTCCGAGCTGGCCTGGGCGCCCGCATACGCCTCCCCTGGGGACAAAGCAGAGGGTGGGCTCACCCAGTGGGGAAAGCCCTGGGGGCTGGAGGAGCAGCAGCTCCTTGGCAGGGGAGCAGGGACACTCACCGGCATAGCTGGAGGACTCAGCCATGTTCTGGGAGCCTGTGATGTGGTGCCAGTAGGCGCTGCGGGGCAGCATGGTGGTGGGGGTGCAGGGGTAGGAGAAGTGCTCAGTGCCTTTGTTCAGCAGCTGCGGTGGATGAGAGGGGGAGATGGGTGACACAGGGCCCTCTGAGTCTCCCCCTGCTGTGCTCCCGCCACGGGGCAGGCTGAAGCTCACCCTGACATTCTTCTCCATCTCCAGCAGGACCCTCTTGTGCTGCTCAGCGATGGCCAACGTGGCGCTGTGCACGCGCTGGTAGATCTGCTCACCCTCCTGCGTCTGGAAGGTGTAGAGACCTTCCCCTGCGTCGCACATCCTGCACGGACGGGGCACGGAACGTCACCGGGGTCCTCAATTCCAGGGGTGACAAACAAAACCCACCCTGGGTCTGTCCGTATGTCCCCTTCACGGTGTTGAGCTGGGACCAGAACCAGCTCCAAACGCCCCCCCCGCCTTGGGGCACCCTATATGGGCCGTGGCCATCACCCCAGCCTCGGGCCTGCCCTGTGGTGACGGCAGCAGTGCCATCTCCTGGAGCACCCAGCTGGGTGAAGGCACCCAGCACTGATCCCTGTCCCGGCAGGGGTGACATCTCACCGCCCGGCCTCGAAGGTGAAGCGGGTGGCGTCGCGGCCGTAGCGGCGCAGGGAGCAGAGGGGCCAGGAGACCAGCTTCACCCGGGGGTTGTGCGTGTCCCAGAGGTAGATGTTTTCGTGGGTGATCTGCAGCTTGCACTCGCCGTAAACGTCCAGGTTGGGGCAGGGGAGGAGGAACACGTTGAACCGGTCTGGGGAAAAAAAAAAAAAAAAAAACAAAAAACAAACAACAGAAAATAAACTAATCCGTGGGGGGTGTAGCGCGGCGAGGTGGAGCCCCGGGCGGGCACCCCGCCGCCACGCTCACCCGTCTGCTCGCACTGCACGCCGGGCGCCAGCAGGTCGGGCTCCCCCAGGCTGATGTCGTTCAGGCGGGCGCCCAGGCACTCCACTGACAGCGTCTTGTACCACTCCTCCGCCTCCAGCTCTGCAAGGCACCACGGCAGCCCCTGGGCGACCCTGGCCAAGCCAGGGTGCCTCACCCAGCACCCCCAGCCCGGCTCCCCTGGGCGCTGCCCCCGTACCTGAGTCACAGGTGAAGGTCCGGGCGGAGTCATCGGTGAAAACGATGGCCACGGCCTGTCTCTTGGTCTCCTTGGGCAGCCGGGTGACGCACTTGACGTTGCTGATCTCAGTGACCTGCAGGGGAGGTTGGGGGGGGACATTGAGGGCTGCACCCACACTCCTGCAGTGCTCCCAGACCCTGTCAACCCCTGCACCCAGACCCTGTTCCCTGCTGCACCCAGACCCAGCTGCATCCCACTGGAGCACGTGGGGCAACAGCCACCCAGCAAGCTGAGGCAAGGGGGGACGTGCTCTGGCACAGGGTCCCCCCAGCAGTGGGGAGCACCCCTGAAGCACACCCCCTCACCTTGGGGCACCCACGCAGGCATGCAGACTTCTCATCCGGGTACTTCTCCAGGCGCTGGGGCCCTTTGCTGGAGGATTTCCTGAAGACCAGCCAGCAGCGCCGGTAGATCTGCCGGACACAGAGAGTGGGGGTCTCTGTCTGCCCTCCCCCCCCATATTCCCATCCCCAGGACCCGTGCCTGCTTCTGCTGATTCTGCTGGGCCTGGGAACAGGAGGAGATGCTGGAGATGGGGATAACCAGGGACTGCCATCATCTGCCCCCACCCCTCCCTGCTAGTGCTAATTACAGAGCTAAATTAATGAACACAGACAAAGCTCCCAAGGGGACCCCTGTCCTGGCATCTCCCCGTCCCTCTCCTGCAGCCCCTTCCTCAGGGG
This sequence comes from Empidonax traillii, assembly GCF_003031625.1. Lineage (NCBI taxonomy): Eukaryota > Metazoa > Chordata > Aves > Passeriformes > Tyrannidae > Empidonax > Empidonax traillii. Next base: position 1,118,475 of record NW_020955606.1, on the reverse strand, counting down.
GTGGTGGGGCCATCGTCCACAGGCATGTTCCCCCCCCCCCCCCCCCCCCCCCCCCCCCCCCCCC
>NW_020955606.1:1079259-1117718 GCF_003031625.1 Empidonax traillii | reverse complement strand
AGCACCCCAAATCCACGGGTGTCGCCCACCACGATCCCCATTCTCCCAAATCCCCACTCACCCCCAGCTTCCTGCTCTTCATCCTCACATAGCCCTGCTTGATGATGTCGTTAAAATTCGTCGCCATGGCGATGGCTCGATGGGGTGGAGGATATTTTTTGGGGGGGAAGGGGATTGCCTTCACCTTTGCCTCTCCCTCTCCATCCTCTTCCTCTGTACCCCTCCTGTCTCACCACCGGCCCAGCTCGGTGCTAGCAGTGTCCCCCATCCCGGCTGGAAAAGAGAAATGACAGATCGACGGGTGACATCTTCCTCCTCCCCCTCCTCCTCCTCCTCCTTCCTGTCCTACTCCTCCTCCTCCTCTTCCTCCTCCCTTCGCTGCCTGAACCATCCGAGTGGAACAGTCCGGTGTTAACCCCTGCCAGCACGGTGGAGCCAGGCCGACACGCACGGGCCTGGCACCAGCTCCAACATGTGTCCCAGGGGACACCCACACCGCACCTCGCCCGCAGGTCTCCATCACCTCCCACACTGCCCCTCCTTCCTTCCAGGCTGCTCACTTGGGCAGCAACACGTCCCCGGCCGCCGGGCATCAGCGGGGTTCGGTGTTAACGACCTCCTGTTGGCCAGGCCAGCCCTGGTGTGAGGTGTTTTGGCCCTGGCGCCGGGTGCCAGAGGGACCCCAGCTCCCAAGCTCGCACCCCTCGCTGTAACCCAGCCTCCCTCCAGCCGCGCCACGAGCTCGGCCTTGCTCAGCCTGGTCCCTGCTGCTTCCCCCCAGCCCCGAGCGGTGGGACCAGGTGGGAACCGGGTTCCTTTCCCAGTTGGAGAAGTCCCGTGCAGAAGGCAGTAACCCAGGAGACGGGATGGGGCCATCCCCAGGGATGCTCCTCCGTGTCAGTGACGGCCTGGTGCCCAAAGCCCAGCACCCAGAAGGATCCACCTGGGACGGCACCTTGGGGACCCCCCCTCTGTCCCGAGAGAGGCCGGGGGCAGCGCTCACCTTTGAGGGGTAAATCCCCCCCATGGCCCCCACCCCCATCACCCCCACCCCACGCACGTGAACACCCCAAAGGAACTCAGAGATGCTGGAGGGCACCTCCTGCCCCCCTCCCCGACCTGTCACCTCTGCACCCCCACACCCGGTCCCCGGCCGACCCCTCCATCAATCACCCCCAGGTCTCCCACCGGCACGTCCCTCCCGCCGCTGTCACCCCCCCCTTCGCCGAGTGGCCCCGACACCTGTCACCCCGAACCTCGGTCCAGCCCCGTGGCGTGTCACCCCCTCCGCTCGCAGCCGGTCGCCCCCCCTTACCGGGCTCCCCTTCGCGGGCGGCCCCGCCGGAGCCTCCGCGGCGCTGCGAGCCCCGAGCCCCGGAGCTGCCGGTCACGCCCGCCCCGGCCACGCCCCTCCAGGCCCCACCCCCCCGGCCCGGTACCCCCCTCCTTCACCCCCCCCGGGCTGCCCAACCAGAGCCACAACCGGCCGCCCCGCAAAGAGGTTTCCATCGTTAGGCTTCAGAGCGAACACCCTGCGGCGACTGACGGGCGGCGGCGGCGGCCTCTTGCCGAGCTCATCATCCCCGTCTTCTCATCCCTGTCCCTGCCCTCTGTGCCTCCCAGACTCTGTTCCGGGGCCTCCCCACTAAAACTGCCCATAGGCAGCCCTCCCTCCGTCCCCACCGCCCCGCCCCCGGGGCCTCACTTGTTGGGCCATAAAAATATGAATGATTGCTAGAAATAAAAGGGCACTAAAAAACCCCTGTGAGCAGCAAAGAGCCGCGCTTTTAGCCAATCAATTAAAAGGCAGAGCGAGGGGATTAGCTCACCGAAATATTAATTTTTAATAAGGTTGTGTCTGAGCTCCTCTAAAGCCCCCAAAGGCCCTGAGCTGTGGGGGTGGGCTGTGGGGGCTGGGCTGGGCTGGGGTGGTCAGCACCCATGTGAGAACACCCCTGCACCCCTGGGTCAGCACCTCTGCACCTCCCCAGGGTGAGCACCCCTGCACCCACGGGTCAGCACCTCTGCATCCACTGGTGAACACCCCTGAGCCCACAGGTGAGCTCCCCTGCACCCAAGGGTGAGCAGCCCTTGCTGCACAGGCCCAGGGACAGGCTTTACCCACGCTCTGGTCTTTACCTTGGGCTTTACCCTGGGCTGGTCCCCAGGCAAGGGGACAGGGATGGCAGTGGTGGGCTGTGGCTGGTGGAGAAACACCCACCCTTCTTGATGTGTCCCCTCCCAAACCCTGCTCCCCATGTGGGGACAGACACAGCACCTCACTCCACCACCAGAGCCTGGGCCCCTCTGGGCTCTGTATTTATAATAAAAAATCATATACAAATACATACATATATATAATATATATAAAAAAAAGTAGGCAGGAGGACATTGTGGCTGCTGGGCTCGGTGCCTCTCTCTGCCTGCGCCTCCTCCTCCTGGGCTGCTCAGTGACGCTGGCTTTGGTGGCCATATCTGTGTTCCAGGAGTTGCTGGTGGCCGAAGGGGCATCCAATACTGTCCAAGAGGCAGTGGGTTTGGAGCATCCCTGGGCAAGTTCCTCCCCACCACTCCATGCCTCAGTTTTCCCATCTATACGAGGATTGCCTCACGGATGGGCCCCGTGGTGACGCATTCACCCGAGCGCAGAGGACAGATGTGGGACGTCCTCATGGCGGTGGCACCGGCCCTGGGCTCTAGGGCACCTGGATCTGCAGGTCCTCGTCCTCGTCGGGGTCACTGGTGCCGTCCCCGGCGTCGTCGGGGCCGAAGCGGGCGCTGCGCATCTTGCCGAAGAGCGGAGTGCTCTGCTGCCGCCGCAGCCTGTCGAGGGACAGCCCACCTGAGCCTGTCCCCCTGCGCCCCTACAGCACGGCTGCACCCTGGGGAGCCTCCTTCCTGCGGCCCCCACTAAACTCTGGGTGCAGGATCATCTCCCCCCGCCTGGGGCTGACCCTCCAGGAGTCAGCGGATGGTGCTCGGCACAAGCGTGGCACAGCCTAAACCCCTCCAGGGCTGCACACCACTGTGCTGCTCAGACCCACATAGGAGTGCTGAGCTGGGAGGAGCCGTCCCCCTAAAATGAGGATCCCCCAAATACCCCAGGAAGTCCCCGTTCCCGGGAGCCCGCGGTGGTTTTAGCTCCTCGCTCGCCCTCGCGTGAAAATTCATCAAAGGAAAATTTATGAAGCAAATTTGAAATCCAGAGGCCCAGGATCCAGCGAGATCCAAACCCTCCGCTGCACTTTACTGGAAAGCATGAATTATTTAGGGACGAGTACATGGCGAGGCTGCGGGGGGGAGGTGGTGACGAAGCCTCCATTATTCCTCCATGATTTAATGCAGATGTCCCAATAAAATAAAGGATGATTATAAACACCCCTCCTCAGTGCCTCCCGGAACTACAGCATCGATCCCATGGCCATTTCAGCTCATTACTGCTGGAGAGGCGAAGCAGGGCCAGGGAAAGTTTTTAAGGACGATAAACCTCAGCTCCCACCTCCTGAAACTGGTGTGGGATGCTTGGAGCCTGCCCTGACCCTGGCTACTGGTGGGTGCAACCCTAAGCAGTGTGAAACTGGGCTGTACTGGTCTCTGTGCAGCCTTGTGCTGGTTTAACTGGAAGGTGAATGCCACCCAGCTTGCAGTGGGGGGAAGGCTGCTCTGAGGATGGCTGTGCCCCTTCCGAGGATGTCACTTTGGCCATGCTTAGCCCGGGGTTCAACCAGGCGGATGCTGGTTGAGGGATGGTGGTAAGGAGAACATCACCCCATCCCTGAGTCCTTGCTGGTGCCCACAGCATCCCACCCAGCCCCTGCTCACCGGGACTGCAGATGCTCCAGCTGCACTTGGAAGCTCTCGCTCTGCTCCGTCTGCTCATCCAGCGACCGCTGCAGCTTCCGCGTCTGGTTGTGGGCCTCGTCCAGCTGTGGGATGGGATGGGATGGGATGGGATGGGATGGGATGGGATGGGATGAGATGGGATGGGATGGTGCTGTCAGCAGCCATGAAGGCATGAAGGGAGCAGAACCGCCCATCTCAACCCCCTCCACCAGCTTCCCCACCTCATCCTCAGCTTGGGCCAGCTCCTTCTTCAGCTCCTCCACCCTCAGGCGCAGCTTCTTCACCTCTGCCTCGTGCTGCTCCACGCGGCGGTTGGCGTGGGCCAGCTCTGCCATCTTCTCCTGGTACTGCTTCTTCAGCTTGGTGTGGACGTGCTTCAGGTCGGCCAGCTCCTGTGGTGGGCATGGGGCAGGGGGCTGAGCAGGGGAGAGCCACCCCCACCACTGAGTGCCCCCTTCTCCCTCCCCAGGGACCTCTCCCGTTGCCCTGCCCCATGACCCAGGAGCTGATGGAGCAAAGATGGGGGTCACCACCATCCCTTAGGTGAAGGGTGGTGATAGAGTTTGGGATTGAGGAAGTTCTTGGGGATGCTGAGCCCTGTGACATGGTCACCCAGGGACGCAGTAGTGGGGGCCAGGACCACGCCCACGGCACCTTGTTCTTCTCGAAGAGCTCGGCCTGGATGGTTTTGAGGTCGGTGTCCAGGGCACTGGCCGTCTGGCGCCGCTTGCGAGCCAGCACCTCCTCCAGGTCCTCGATCTGTGCCCGCAGCTTCTTGTTCTCCCGCTCCAGGTTGAGCTTCTCCGTCTCCAGCCGCTCCCGACGGCCCCACTCGGCTGCGTTCTCTGCCTGCAGCCGCTCCATCTGGGACAGGGACATGGGGTGGCTGAGGGGCAGCAGGGACACCCCTCGCCGCTCCTTCTGCCCCCCCATGTCGGGGTTTGGCCTCACCTCCGCACGCAGCTCGGCCAGTTTCTTGTCCATGCTGGAGCGAGCGCCCAGCTCATCCTCCAGGTCCTCGGAGATGCGCCCCAGCTCATCCTGGTGGATCTCCTTCAGGATGTTGAGCTGTGGGGGGGACACAGCACCCCAGGTGGGCAGTGAGCACCCACCTTCCACCACTTGAACCCTGCCTACACCCACCCACCCAATCTCTGCAGATGGATCCACTGACTTAATAGCACTTATGAAGACCCTTAATGAGCACCTTGCAGTTGGGGAGGTGGCTGTGGGCCACCATGTGCAACCATGAGGATGTGCCACCCCCCCTGGGGACAGGCCAACCCCCGGGCACCCTTGCTCCCCAGGCACCTTGCTTACCTGCTTCATCACCTCCTGCTTGTTCTTGTTGAGCTCCTCGTACTTGATCTTCCACTGGCTGAGCTCGCCCTCCAGCTTCTCGATGTTCTTGCTGAGTGCCAGCTTGTCCCTGGGGAGAGGCAATGCTGGTGACAGCCAGCAGGACCCCATGGGACATCCTATCCCAGTGGGGACTGGGCTGGGATCGGCTGGCAGCATGCAAGGATGATGCCCCAAGCACTCACTCCCGCTCCTTGAGCAGCACTTTTTGGGACTCATCCAGCCTCAGCTTCAGGGCGGTGACTTTGGTGGCATCCTCCTCCATGACGCTGACATCCTCCCAGAGCAGGCGGCTCCGCTCCTGGCGGCTGAAGGAGGCCCGGGGGCCCCGCTGCTCCCAGCTCTCATCCTGTTTGCTCGTCAAGATGTTTTCCATCAGCTCCAGCTCCTGTGGCGCCGTGGGTGGCCCAACACAGGGAATAGGGTGAGGGGGCAGCCCTGGACTCCCAGCACCTACAGCACCCAGCCCTCACCCCACAACCAGGAGCATCCCTCCCTCCCTGTGCTGCTCTGAGAGGGATCTGAGCCCACAAACCTGCTCTGAGAGGTCTGATACTCCCTATACCAATCCTAGATGGTCCCCCCCAAGCTGTCCACCTTTGCAGGGCAGGCAGTGGTGGTTTGGGTGTGCACATGGGTAGGTGATGGGGATGAGGAGCTCCTCTGTCCGGCCCGGTCAGCCTGCCACCCTCACCTTGCCTTTTTGGGGCACCTCAGCCCCCACATCCCGCACAGGCTCGTGCTCGGGGCCGGCGTCCCCCTCGGCCCCGTCGGTGGTGGGCGGGTTGCCGGTGCCGGGCTGCGGTCGTGGCGGGCGCTCCTCCGGCCGGTCGCGGTCCCTGTCCCGGTCGCGGCGCAGGCTGGCCAGCTCCTTGGTGAGGGCCTCCAGGCGATGCCGCAGCTGCCGCACCTCCTCGCGCGCCCGGTTGCGCTCGGCTCTCACCTTGCTCCACTTCTCGCGCCAGTTGGCCGTGCAGTCCGACCACCAGCGCATCGTCTTCTCCATCTGGGCCGCCCGCGCCCGTGCCTCCTCCAGCTCCCGCAGCCGCAGCTCTTCCCGCCCTTCCCAGTCCCCTTCCAGCAGCGCCGGTGGGGGCCCCGGGGAGGGCGTCCCACTGGGGGGGGACGGGGAGGGCTCGGGGGCCAGCAGGGCCAGCAGTGAGCCCCCCGGCAGCGGCGGGGAGCCGGCCAGGCGTGAGGCCCCGCTTTGGCTCATGGTGGGGCTTCCCTAGGGCATGGCCATCACCATCAGCAGCGTCTGTGCCCAGGGACCTGTGGGAGACAGGGCGATTAGTAGCTGGAGGGAGGTGGGGGCAGGGGCACAGTCCCTGGGTTTGGGGGAAGGCACTCTGAGCGATGAGGTCCCTGGCATGGACCCTGGTGAGGTCAATGTCCCCAGCTGGGTCTCTGGTAATGACCCCAGCCAGGTCCCCAGTGATGTCCCCAGCAAGCAGCCAAGTGGTGGCCCCAGCCAGGTCCCCAACAAAGACCCCAGTGAGGCCTCCAGTGAGCACAGCAGCCCACTGCAGCCACTGGCACCTAGTTCCAACTTGGCACCACAGCCGGCACAGCCAGGCACATGGCACCTCCGCCAGCACACCGGAGGGAAGACATCTACGTGTTATTTGGGTGATGTCATCTGCATGAGGTCATCAGATGACGTCATCTGCAAGCCTCCAAAACCGTCCCTGGTGTTGGGGCGGGGGGACTCAGCTGCACCTCAACAGCTCCAGCAGGGGTTTACAGCCTGGATCCAGCGCCAGCGAGGCAGGAACAGCTCCGGAAGGACAGCCTGAGCTGGCGTGGCGGCAGGACGTGTGTGCCGAGGCCACTGAATGTGCTCGCCAGTGATGCCTCAACAAAGGGCCGGAGCGTCTCCATCCCAGCACAGACCTCACATCCCAGCACAGACCTCACATCCCAGCACGGACCTCACATCCCAGCACGGACCTCACATCCCGGCGCGGCCAGGCAGGCAAACCGCCCCAGGAAACCTCAATGGGAGGCTGCCGCGCGCCCTAATGGGATAAGTACAGGGTCCAGCCGCGGCTGCCCGCAGCTCCAGCAGGTTTTTGGGACGGTGCAGCCCAGACCTGCCACCAAATCCGGTCGGGCTGGGAGAGCCGGTGCAGGAGCAGCAGGAGCAGAAGCCGATGACAGTTCTGGGCTTTGCACCGAATCGAAAAAAAATTAATTTCTCTAGTGATATTTGCTGAAATGGTGAAGTTTCGCTAAAACTCGGAGGCAAGCCCAGGCCTGTGCTCTCCGGGCTGCTCCTGGAGGAATCCCAGGCACTGGCAGGACCTGGCACCAGCAGCGCCCACGGGAGCACAGATGGAGCACAGGCACCCACGCAACACCCACAGGAGTACATGTGGAGCACCGGCAACCATGCAGCGCCCACGGGGGAGGACACGTGGATCCCGGGCACCCCTAAAACACCCACAGGGAGCACGCATGGACCCCGGCCATCCCTAAAATACCAGCGGGGAGCACGTGTGAATCACAGACACCCATGAAACACCCACGGGGAGCACGCGTGGATCACAGAAACCCCTGGAACACCCGCGGGGAGCACAGACACTCCCCGAACACCCGCGGGGAGTGTCCATGGATCCAGGTTCGTGGTTCCTGGAACAGCCATGGGAACCACGCGTGGATCACCGGCACGCGCGGATCGCGGACACCTCCCCCACCCCATCCCGCATCCTCCCCGCGGGGTCCCGGCAGGGGCGGGACCGCCCGCCCCCCGCACCTCCCCACTGGCCGCGGGCTGTGTCACTCATCCGCCGCGGCCCGGGCGGCGGGAGCCGCCGCATTCCTCCGGTACTCGGGAATTCCTCCCGGCCCGGCCCGGGACGGCCGGGACCGCCCGGCATCGATCGGCCCGGCCCCGCCCGGCTCGGTGCGGCCCCGCCCGGCCCCGGCGCGGCCCGGCCCGGCCCGGCCCGGCGCGGCCCCTCCCCCGCCAAAGTTTCCCGCAAGTTTCCCGGTGCCGCCGGTGCCGCCGCCCGCCCGCCCGCCCGCCCGGTGCCGCCCAGCCCGGCCCGGCCCGGCCCGGTCCCTCACCCACCGGTGTCGGCCCCGCGGCGGTGCGGGCGGTGCGGGCGGTGCGGGCGGTGCGGGCGGCCCGCGCGGGCCGGGTCGCTGCGGCCGAGTCTCCTCCTCCTCCTCCCCCTCCTCCTCCTCCTCCCGGCGCCGCTCCCGCCCCCCGCCCGCGCCCGGGGGCCGGTCCCGGGCCGCGCTGCGTGTCCTGCCCCGTGGCACGGGCGGGGGGGCTGCACGCGTGTCTGCGGTGGGCGCTCGCACACGCGTGCAGCTGGTTTTTTGCCCACGGGGGCCTTGCCCGTGTGTGTTTCTGGGCTGCACCAGGCGGTGGGTGCCTGGGTGGGGACGCGGCGGGGGACAGGACATAGCCACTCGAGTGTCCCCACGGGTGAGCGGGTCCCCGGTGGCCACTCATGACTGCCCACCGCACCCTCACACGCAACGGTGCTGGCTCCCTCCTGCTCCACAAGCAGAAAGCCCCAAAACACCATTCCCCCCCCCGCATTCTTCCCTTTGCTAGATGCTTTCCCGCAAATTGGGAAATACTAGCGGCTAAGAGGATTTGTGTCCCATGGGACGTGGAATTGATGCCGTGGGGCGCCAACACCTTTTTCTACCCCAGGATCAAGCAGAGCAGGGGAAACCAAATCAAATCAAAGGAAAAATTTAAATGCCTGTGCGTGTTCCTTCCAAGCCTGGAATTTTTCTGCTGGAAACAACCCCAAAAAGCTGGAGGCGGGGGATGCTTTGCTCTCCCACGCCCCTATCCCAGCGTTTTGTGCCAGGGGAAGCGGCGCCTTCACTTGCAGACGGTGAAGCGATTTTGCAGGCGGTTTGGCCAGAGCTGCGGGTGCGTGTCTGGGGCTTTAACCCACTCCCATCACTAAAGCCGGCGAAGTTTTTTCCAAATGTGTCTTTGCTGCTTGCTCGGACGTTCGTGTCTTGGTGACACCAGCAGGCTCAGGGATGCATTGCAGCATCCTGGGATTTCTGGGGTTTACTCTTGCAAAAATCAAACCTCCTTGGCCTGGGCTGTGTCACTTAAGGATGTGGCCAGTGAACCACCACTGTGGCCCGTGGACCATTCTCCTGGCACCCTTCCCCTCCAGCTCTGGGTTTCCAGCCTGACCCAGGATGCCTAGCCGTGCCCAACAAACCCCCGTAAATCTGTCCCCAGAGGTATCCCATCTTTGGGATGGGTCACATAGTTGCCCCCCATCATGAACTGAGACCTAGAAACTTGTTGCATGAGTGGCTGCAGGCGCTGGGCAAGCACAGGGTGGTAGTGCTGCCCCATGATGGGCACTTCTGCCCATGGCCACATCCCTGCAGTTGGACCCAGCATCCCCTGGAGCACAAGAAGAACCCTTTTGGGGCAAACCTAACCATTTTAGGGGAAAAAAAAAGACCTTTGTTCCTTCAGTTGGGCCAGCTGGAATCACTGGGGAGCTGTGTTGTGGTGTCTGGGGGTGGCGTGGAGGACTCTGGCTCTGCAATAGCATCAAATGTGGTATCACAGAATCACAGGCTATTTTGAGTTGGAAGGGGCCTATAAGGATCATCGGGTCCAACCGCCTGGTCCTTGTAGGACAATCTGAAACCAAACCATATGACTAAGAGCATCCTTAACTCTGGCAGGCTTGATGCCATGACCACTTCCCTGGGGAGCCTGGGAGCCTGTTCCTGTGCCTGACCGCCTTCTCAGTGAAGAGCCTTTTCCTAATGTCCAAACTAAAATTCCCCTGAAGCAATTTCCTTCCACCTCCTGTGTCCCCTGGGGACTGCGGCTGGGGTCCCGCCGCTGCCATCCTCGACCCCCCTGGGCCGGCAGAGCCGCGGACCGGCGGCCACGCTCGGCCGTGTCGTTGGTGCAGGTCCCACTAGATGGCACGAGGATCGCGGGAATGGTCCCCGCTCGGGAATGTGCTCGCGCAGGGCCGGTCGGTGGCGATGCGGGACTGCGGCTGGGCGTCCTTGCGACCCTGGGTTATCACCCACGACATCTCCTCACCAAAAGCCCTCCCACTTGCCCCAAATCCAGTGCAGGGATGGAGGGCACTTGAAGCTCTAGGGTGGTGGGAAAATGGGTAAGCAGGGCTTTGTGTTGGCGTTGGGGGACGTGCCAGCGTGGAGGAAAGTGTTGGAAATGAGTAAGAGAACCGATAACTCGGCTTTCCCCCCGCTTTCACTGGGGAAGGCAGACACTGAGCAGAGTTCCTCAAGGTGACCAGACACTCAGTCGGAGTTTAAGCAACGCAGCCGATGGAAAATAAATAGCCAGGATAAACTGTAAGGACTAAATCCATCGGTTGGGGGCGGCGAGTCACCCCTGAGCCCCTGGTGCAGCCCCACACACCGGGCTTCACCTGGAACTGCACCCGAGGTGTTGCCTCTCCTGATGCCTGAGATTTTGGGGCTGGACGTCCTGCTCTGCCTGGCAGGATGCAGAGCAGCATCACAGCACGGGAAATCCGCCTGTGGTCACAGCACGGTCCCCATCGGCCGTAGCTTGGAGGGTGTGCCAGCGAGGGGCCATTTGCTGGTGCTGCCCTTTCCGGTGGCAGGGGACTGGACACCACCGGGAGCCTCACGGGGTGACACACTGCCCATCTCTGCCGAGTGACGTGTCCCTTTCTGGCTCCTTCCCGCTTCTGGGCAGTAAAGGAAGCCGCTGGCTGTTGTTCTTTGTTCCATGCACAAAGAGCAGCCAGCGCTGCCGCGTTCCCATTCCTCCCGCCGGCGGCCCGGACAAAGCCCGTCCCGCCGGGGCCGTGTGCCCCCTCCTTCCAGCCCGTCGGGCACCGCGGTGCCCCCGGCTCACATCTCGCCGCGTGGCGATGAGCTGTGCGTGGCTCACCGCTCCGCCGGGTGACTTCAGCTATTCAGTAAGAAGCCTGGGGGGGTTTGGTGAGGTGCCAAGCGCCCCAGCTTTCCCCCCCCCCCCGTGAGCCCCCAGCGTGGGAGAGTCGCATCCCAGTACTTTCCGTGCCCCCCTTCTCCCCACCTCGAGATTTTGGGGTTTGCGGTGTGAGTCCCGCCGGCTGCCGGTGCCTGAGCACGCACCAGTGTCGGTACATGAACACATGCACCTTGTTCCGGTATCCGGTGGAGCTTGGAAAACAAACAGTCGGTGGTTGCCTCCTGGCAGCGGGAACACAGCACCCGCGGGGCAGGGTGGTCCCCGGGGAGCTGAGCCTGTTGGGGACTGGTGGGACACGCTAGTCCCCGGGCAGCTGAGCTCTTTGCTGGTGACTTTTCCCACCCTGCCACACTCCCCGACGTCCCCTGGAACCACAGGCTGGGAGCAAACCTCCCACCACCCCAGTGCCACGGTGCCAGGACCGGCCTAACTCAGCTCCCGGCAGCAGGGGCAGGAGGGGGAGCCAGTCCCTGTAACCTTCCCAAGGAGAAATGATGCCATTCGACTTCCTGGGCGCCTTACCTGGCAGGAGGCCAGTGCTCGGCTGCTGGAGGTGCTGTGCCGTCCTTTTTTTTTCCCCGGGAAAGGTGGCTTGGCTGCACCTCGGTGCCTTCAGGCTCCGGAACCAGCCCTGGCCCCAGGGACAAAGCTGTGGAATTATTGCAAATCCTCCAAACTTTGGGGAAACAAGCAGCCAGGGAAGACACTAAATTTATTTAGAAATGGAAGTTTCCAGGCAGACCTGGGCTCCATTTTGGGATCTGCCTTTGGGACTCAGCTGCCAGGAGCTGATGAGCCTTGTTCCTGCATCTCATGGGAGCATCCTCACCTGGTGCTTGTGCAGATACCCCCCCCCAGGGACCAATTTTCCCCCAGATTCCCCTGACATCACTGGGAGTTTATTTGCAAAGCCGAGCCTAAACAAATAACCCAGATATTTATTGCTGTGCCTAAGGTTGGGTTTTACAGCCCTGGCACCTGCCGAGTCGCTGCTGTTGTCGACAGAGGAAACCCCGACGTGGGATGGGAGGAGAAGGGGGACCCACCTCCTCACCTGAGGTATTTCCAAGAGCACTGTGGGGCTCCCAAGGGGCTCTGAGGGGGGTCTGGGTGTGCTAGGCCAGGGCTGGCACCTCTTGGCAGTGGAGCTGGCGCAGCCCTCGGCTGCAGACAGCACCAGGGCACCCCTGCCCACACTTGTCTCCCCTCGTCTGGCAGCAGACTGGTGGGACGTGCCCTCTCCTGCTGGAGTCTGCCCATCCCACCACTCTGCCAGCACATTCCCGCCTGCCTGCCGCCAGCACCGGGGCCTTGAGAAGCTTTTAGGAAGGTTCAGGAGTTTTGGGGAGGTTTTGGAAGCTTTAAGGTTCTTTCAGAGCTTTTAGGGCTCTTAGAAAATTGAAGGCGTTTTAGGAACTTTAGGGCTTTTTGGGAACTTTCTCGAGTTTCAGGAACTTTTAAGGGGTTTAAGAACTCCTAGGGCTTTTAGGCACTTTAAGCATATTTAGGAGCTTTTAGGGATTTAGGGACTAATGGGGCTTTTATGAATTTTCAGGGCTTTTAGGAACTTCAAGGGATTTTAGGATCTTTTAGGAACTTTTAAGGCTTTTAGGAGTTTTTAAGGGGTTTAGGTGCTTTTAGGAACTTTAAGCATATTTAGGAGATTTAAGGGGTTTAGGAGCTTTTAGGACTCTTAGGAAGTTTTAGAGTTTTTAGGAATTCCCCACCTCGAGCGATGAAGGCTTATCAAGCTGAGGGAGCGCCACCGCTGGCCTGTGCCCAAGGGCAAATATCCCTTGCAAGGGACAACACAAGGATTTCCTCCCTCTCTGTGCTCAGCCAGCGTCTCTGAAGGCACAGCATGGCCTGTCGACTTAGAGATAATCCCGACAACATCAACAAGTGCAGGCGTTGACCTAAAAATAACTCCTGATAACGTCAAGTGCGGACAAAAGGCTCTTTGTTCCATAAACAGCAGAAAAAAGTCCTTTTCTCGAGGGCACGAGGGGTCTGCACCTAATTCCCCTTTCCAGGAGAGCCTAATCCTGCGGGAGCCACTGCTAGGTTTAGCAGCGTTATTCCCGGGGAGGTGGATTTATGGCATTTCCCGAAGGAGCTGGTCGGGATGACCCGCAGTGGGAGGCTTGGCTCACAGTGATGGTCCCGCCTGCCATGAGCGTGTTTTTCAGAGCCGGCCCAGCTCCCCGAGGCGTGGGGACGGCCGGGCTTCAAAGGCGGCTGTGTTAGCCGTGGTCGGCCTCGTTAGCCACGGTCCGGCCACGTGAGCTGCTTCCCATGGGAGCCTCGTCCTGAGGGAGCTGGGGAAATTCAGGGCTCGGAGGTGGAAATTAAATCGAGCTGGGGGACGATGATAACGTGCAGGACGCCCCCTGTTCCAGGGATCCCAGCGCAGCCATGGCACCTCTGGTAACACAGTCTCTGTGTTGTGATGGATCAAGGTCCATCACCTTTTCTGCCGGAGAGGGAAGTAATTTCCACCCTTCCCCCTGCAGAAAGAAAAGTCTCATTCAAGCCATTGAAAAAAATATCTGCAAGAGCAACTATTTACACAGGGCACTTCCCGGAGCCCTCCCCGCCGCCCTCCTCCCTCCGCTCCCTGCGTCTCGGCTTTCTCCGGCCCGGCTGCTTCCCAGAGCACACAAAGGGCTGGATGCAGGCGCTGCTTAGCAGCAGCTTTGCTCACTCCCACAGCACCTATTGCTGCCTCCACACTTCCAGCCTCAGCTCCCACCGAGACCTGATGACCAGGCCCAGGGTACCCATCTCCAGCTTTGGGATACGTGTCAGGAGACTGGTGGTGGCATCCAGGCTCTATATCCACCTCCCAGCCCACCTGCTTTATGGGGTTCCATGGGGGAACCCTCCCCTGCACCCCCCACCTGGGGCCTGGGCTCCTTGCCCGGCTCCTTGCCTCCCTCGCTCCCTGCGGGGAGCGGGACAGGGGTCACCGGGACACTGTGTCCCGGCTGCTTTCCCATTAATTGTTATTTTTTAATCCCATTGGCAGCCAGGCGTGCAGCCGCCTGGCTCCGGCTCCTCCAGCTCCGGCCTGCCGCTGGATGCTCGCCAGCCAGCCCGCAGCTGAAGGGCGGCGGGACGCGGCACCCCCAGCCCTGCCCGGCCGAGGTCCCCCAGCCCATCGTGGTGCCGGTGCCTGCCGGGAGGGGTGAAGCAGCCCGGTTCTCCCAGCTCGGTTCTCCCAGCCCGGTTCTCCCAGCTCGGTTCTCCCAGCTCGGTTCTCCCAGCCCGGTTCTCCTAGCCCGGTTCTCCCAGCCCAGTTCTCCCAGCCCAGTGCTCCCAAGCTGAAACAAGCCGAGCCGAGCAGGTGCTGTGACCAAGGGCGGTGGTCTCACAGCCCCCACCCACAGCGACCTAGGAGGGTCTCGTCCGGGCTGGACTGCCAGGTGCTGAGCTGAGCTGAGCCGTGCAGAACCAAGCCGGGCTGAGCCGAACCGGGCAGGTGCCGTGACCGAGGGCGGTGACCCGCGGCCCCCGCGGAGAACTCGGGGGGGGTCTCGGAGGGGTCGGTGCGAAGCCACCAGTCCCAGGCCCGCCCCGCTGAGTCACCGCCCGTCGGGGGGAACGGGGCGGGGCCGCTGGTACGGGGGCACCGCGCTGAGCCGAGTGGGCTGCGAGGTGCCGAGGGGTGCTGAGCAGAGCCGAGCCGAGCCGTGCCAGCGGAGCCGAGCGGTGCCGTGAGGAGCCGAACCGGGCTGTGGGGAGCCGGGCGGTGCCGAGCCGAGCCCGCCTCGAGCCCAGGTATGGGGGGCAGCGGGGAGCGGCTGAGCCGGGGGAAGATCGAGGCGTTCCCGGTGTTCGCCGGGGGGGTCTCAGAGGTCGCGGTGAGGGGCGCTGGCCAGGCACGGCCGGGAGGGCACCGGCAGCGGAGGGGACGGTGCGGTGCTCCGGGCACGGGCAGAGCGGCGGGGGGCACCGCGGGGCAGGGGGTGAGCGGGGTGGGCGCCAGCTCTGAGCACGGCTTTGGGGGAACGGGGGCTCCGCGCTGCTGGCGGCACCGGGGTGCTCGGGCAGGGAGCAGCCTGAGTGGATGGAGCGGAGGGGTCTCCATGTGGGTGCAGCAGTGGCTGTGCTGCCTCCGGCTGGGCACGGCCCGGGGGGGTCTCTGCTCGTGGCCGAGGTGCTGCCAGTTATCTGTGAAACCAACCTCCATCCCTGCTTTGTGGGGCTCGCACTCGCCTGCCCCGTAGCCAGGCTGGATTCCGGGGCCGTGGAGCCACAAAACCCCCTGAGCTGTCCGGGACAGGCTGTTCCTGGCTGCTGCCGGCGGCACAACTGAGCCCCACGAAGCCCCGGCGTGTGGCCATTGCTTCCCACCCTATGGGAACCACTACCGCACCCCATTCTTTCCCCTCCTCCCTCCTGGCGGAGGGTGCAGCATCCCATAGGACCGCTGGCGTGCCTCGACAGGGTGAGCTCCCTTCCCTAAAATGCCTGTTGGGGGGATTCCTCCTGCAACATCCCAGCTTGCTGTTGCCGGTCCTGGCATGCTCCCGTGGGATAAGAGATAAGGGATGCTTGGGGTGATCCTTGCCCACTGCCCGAGCTGCCCCTCCAGAGGGACCAGCAAAACCCAGCGAGGCCAGCTGGAGAATTGAAATGAAGTCTCCTGGAATAACCTCCTGGCAGCAAGTCCGAATGGCTGTTGAGGAGGGAAGGCAGCCAAAGCTCGTTTCATGGTCTGAGGGCTGCAGTAACCCCCCCCAAGCTCTACCGCCAGCAGGGAGCCAGGAGTGCTTTGGAGATGGGAGGGCAAATCCTTTGAGCCCGACACTGCAGCCAGAGTGGGGTTTGCCGTGCCCCTTGCTGGGTTCGCAGCTCCCATGTGAATTAAGCCAAGGACTAAAAATGCTGCATACTTGGTTCCAGTCCAGCTTTTAATCCCACGGCCTGGGGGCTGCTATTCGTGGAGCAACAGGTTTACAAGCAACTGCATGTTGCCTGAATGGAGATCCCTGGGAATAGCCATTCCTGCACCTTGTGGTGGCACCCATGGGTGTTGCAGGGACAGTGTTGTGGGGTTTTCAGGCAGCAGGCTGGGTGACTCCCGGCGTGCCAGTGTCTGCATGGGACCAGCTGGGTGCAGCCTGTCAATGCCTGTTTTTCAGGAGGGCTCCAACTCGCCAACTCCTTTCCCATCAGCTCACCCGACAGCTGGGGTTTGGCAGGAATCCCGGGGGGCCCACGATCTCTTACCTGACTCCTTGGGTGCTGCAAACTTTGCCCTCACCAAGCTCCAGGATAGCTACTTTCTGTGCCAAATACCTGGGAGCTTGATAGGGGGTGGTCCTGAGCTGCTCTGCCCTGCCCTGCACCTCCTTTTCCCTGGCACCTGCGGCACAGGCAGGCAATGGGGACCTCGCTCACATGAAGGGGGACAAGACCCAGGAGGGGACGGGGTGTTTTGGAAGCCATTTAAAACCCAGGGGGCTGGTTTGGGTGAAGGGAAGGTAGAGCCTATGTGAAGGAGGAGACCAGAGGTTGCTCCAGAAGAAGGCTGAGTGGTGGGAGCGTGCCGGCAGGACAGCTGGCTGTACCCCTCGTGGCCAGCGAGGTGTCATGGGGTGCTGGGGCAGGACACCCTGCGCAGCTTCGGCCCCGTGTCACAGCAGCCCTCAGACCACCACATGTGTACCTGGTCCTTCGCAGAGCGTGTGTCACTGCGGCTGAAGCCGCAGGCTTTGCACACCACTGAGCTGGGTGCCGTGTTACCCTGCCATGGGAGGAAGCACTGGGTTAGTTTGCTGCGAAATTTGTGTTTATGGTGACTTTTAGGAAATGGAAACCTTTGAAAAATTTTGAATGTTAAGACCCAGCTTTAAGCAAATGCTCCGTCTCAAGAGCCCCAGGCACAGGCAGGCGCCTGTGCCAGCCTCCCATCGGTTCTCCCCACGTCTGTGTGGGAAGGGCCCGCCGCCAATGGCTGGCAAAGGACAGATCTGGCAGGGAGCTGTGCTGCTCCCATGGGAATCTTTATCAGGTCTAGTTTCATCCTGTTGGCAAGACTCATCTTGAAGGTGCTGGGTGTTCTGTGTAACACCGCAGGGAAAAGCCGAACTGCTGCACCCCATCCCGCGGCACGGGCTGGCACCACGGCACCGCCGCAGCTGCCCCTCGGCTCCTCGGGCACCAACAACCACGCCGGGTCAGCCCCTGCCACCCACCGGTGACGGGAATCACATGCCAATGCCATGAATAACTGGGGGGATGGCCCCTGCGGACACGCACCACTGGCCAAGGACAAGGGCACTTTGTGAAGCACCCAGATGACCGACAACGAGGCATCCCCTTTGCAGAGGGACCCCGATGGGGTCCCCCCCTCCTCAGACAGGTCCAACCCTAGGGCTCATTGTCCATGGTGGGCTGGTTGTGCAAAGCTGTTCTGCATCTCCCTGAGCCTGTCGTGGCTTGCCTCTCTGTGCCACAGTTTGCTCATCGTGTTCCCGAGTCCCCGCTGGGTAATAGGCTGAGGTGACGAACTGCAGGCTCATCTCGAGGAACAGAGCGTCATTTTCCTGACGGACCTGGAAGGAAAACAGATAAAAGCCCTGGATCTCCCCGTTTCCGGTGTTTGTTTGAGAAGTCAGAGCATCTTCCCTTCTCCTTGGAAAAAACGTCACATCCAAAGCCACGTGCCACCTCTGAAAGCTTAAATACCTACTGCCAAGTCATCCAGAGAGCAGTAAGGTAGTAGTAAACACCAAAGGGGTTTGATGGGTTTTTTAGTCTTTTCTTCCCCCCTATTTACCTACAGGTTTAGAGGCCTCAGTATAATTCCTTGGCTTTTCTTTCCAAGACTAGCATGTACTTTTAATGGTGATAGGAGGATACGACCTGGTGCCCAGGGCTGAGCCTCCCTCTGTGCTGGCAGTGAGGAAGCCTGCTCCAAGCTGGCTACATCATCTGCCATTTGTACATCATCCAGCTGATTCTGGGGCCAAACCAGGAATTTTGCCCACTGCCACATGGGAATGGGAAGATGACAAGGCAGGATTCACCCCTGACGTGATCCCTTGGTGCATCCGGCTACCTTTGCTACTGCTTATCACCAGCATGGATGGAAGCCGTTTTTTCCCGCTGCAAAACCATTTTCGGGGGATTTTCTCTCGCTATTGTTCAGCTCAGGAAACAGCATTTGGCGTCAGGTCGAGCAGGACCATATAGGGCTCCAAGGGGAAATACCAGCTCTCCCACCCACTTTCCCACAGGGATTTCTGGTCCCAGCTGAGTAACGGCTGAAAGGGGCTGATCCTCTCCTCCCGCCATCCCAAAACAATCCTAAAGATGCCAGCACGGTGGGATGGACTGAAGCCTCCCTGGGATTCAGCATTCCCCAGGGGATGCTTTCCTGGCATGCTGGCTCACTGACAGCACAACACAGTTGGCATTCATGTGCTGCTCTGTTGCTTTTTAGTGATCCAGGTGTTTTCCATCGCCAGTGGCATTTTGCCACCCCCGATCCGTGTTTTTTGGATATATGTGCATGATTCCCAAGTGTGTGGCAAAGCACTGGGGTGCCAGCCCCTTCCAAGTCCATTTACTGCTGCCAGGTCGTGTCTGTGCCATGCCCTCCAAGCCCACACTGGGGAACCTCGTTAGCATCACTCAGTTGCAGCCATGGCAGCAGGTTAATTAACAACCCGAAGCCCCCATCTGCTGGTGATGAACTGCTGCAAGAAGCAGATGGGGAGGGACAGGGAGTGGGCTGTACACTGGATATGCCCTGGATCTGTGCTGGCTGGAGAAACTTCCAGACAAAGCCTGTGCTGGTGGGGGAGAAAGCTGCCAATGAGTTTTCACACGAGTGATTTTCTCCCAGCCCTCCCATCTGACGACCCCTGGGCACCTGGGAGAGCTCAGGAGCCTTTGCAGGTGATGCTGGTTGGGGCCCCAGCACCCACTCAAACAATAGAGGACTCCACCCCTTGGTGGGTTCTGAGAGGACGTTTGAGAGGGGTACAGGAGCGGGGTGCAGCAGTGACAGACAGAATGTCAGCTGCACTTTGGGCACTGGTGAGCGTTTGGCTGGGCCAGCTGGGCCAGAAGCCCCCCACTGATGGCTGTCCCACCCTGAGGGGCAGGGTCCATCCCATTGTTGAGGCGACAGCAGGGCGAGGACGAGGTGACACCGCTTGGTACATCCCAGCAGTGCTGGAGATGGAGTCTGTGGCCTGGGGCAGGCGAAAAGTGCGATGAGAAAGGCTGTGGGTGCAAGGACTGTAGCTGGGTGAGTGCAGGGGTGTGGCAGCACCCAAGGGTGCTCAGTGCTGGCCCGGGTGTAGGTCACATAAGGACAAAGAAAAGGGTGGTGGGGCAGAGTGCTGGGTGAAGGGATGGGCAGAGGGGTTGCAGAGGATGTAGCCCATGAGGGGCAGAAGGAATTTGGGCAGCCATGGTTGCTGTGTTGGCATCACCAGGATGTGCCTGGGAGAGCCTGGTTTAGCCAGGCTGAAATGATGGATCGGTCTGCAACGTGCCTGGCTCCTCAGTTAATCTGCAGGAGCTGAAAGCACATGAGAAAATACTGGCAAACTAGGAAACCACAGTTTCCTTCTGTTCCTATCGCTCGTGATAAGAAGGCAACGCCTGAACCGAGATGTGGAGCAGTGAGGGGAAGAGGGAACCCCTCCCATGCGGGATCGTTGTCCTGTGCTGGGGTGGTGGGGCACCCTCTCTGTGCCAAGAGCTCGGGAGCTTCCTGCCATCCTTCCAACCCTCAGCCAGGTGGGATGCCTGGTGCTCCTGGCTCCTCCTGGTGGCAGAGGCAGCACGGAGCTGGCCGTGGCACCGGTTGATGTCCCACCCGCACAGCCTTTGCTCTCCAGGGCATGGGGGATACCCAAATACTCATGTCGCCCCTCTCTTTTGTACCCTTCCAGGCTCTGCTGTCACCTTGAAGGCCAAGCCAAAGCAGAAAGCTGCCCGGGATGAAGGTCTTCCTTTTGCTCCTTCTCTCCCCCCTCCAAGGTAGGCTGCCCCAGCTGTGTCCTGCCTTGGGATGGTGAGCTGGGTTTGGGCTGCTGGAAGTAACTGGCAACCCCAAAAAAACAGCTGAGGGGCATCAAGGGGCATTTGCAGCTGTGGCTTCCACAGAGGTAAAACATGTCACGGGCTGATAAGCCTCTGATGGGTCTCTTGGGCAGGATGTGTCCTTTCCAGGGAAAGGAGATGATCTCCATCCTTCCCTTCTGGGGATGGAGAGGTCCTCTGTCAGAGTGAGTGGTGGCACATGGGGGAGGGTGCCCCTGAAAGACAGGAGGTCCTGTTGCCCACGGGGCCCTGGCAGATCCTCACAGCGTGGCTGTGACATCGGGGAGGTGGCTGATGTCGTGCAGCCGGTCCAGGACAGGCTTGGGATGACTGGGGTGGAGAACCTGGAGTGCCACATGCAGTGTTTGCTGGGGGTGGCTGAAGCAAAGTCTCTGTGTGCCTGTGTAACACAGGGGTGGGAGCCAGTGGCCACAAGGAAGAGGATTTCCACTTCTGCGGGGACCGAAACCAGACCCAGAGCAGCTCCGTCATTTACGAGCACGGCCCTGCCACCATCTCCATCGAGAACACGGCCCAGGCACTGACAATAAGGAGGCCCTTTTTGCCAAACAGGAGAAACTCTTACTACAAGTACAGCTTGCCCCCTACCTTGGGCAGGTACCGCTTCTGTGTCTACTGGTTCCAGGCCAACAGGACCCTGCGGTTGGTGTATGGGAAGCAGAGCATCCTCCTGGGTGGGGACCCATCCAGCAGCATCACCAAGGGACAGGAGAGTCAGAAGACTGAGAGAACCAGCATGGTCATCTTCAATGTGTCCTACATCTCAAAGGATGGGAAGAACACCTCCCTCGATGCTAGCGCTGAATACTTCTTCCCTGGTAAAGGCAATTCAATGCTATTTTAAGGAAATGAAAGGTTTGTTTCATCTCCAGCCCATTCTGTAGCCATCAGCAGAGCATTGCTGGTGTCCCAGCGTATGGTTTAGCCTGGTGATGTGAAGACAGCTGAAGGGTGATGGAAGGGGATGTAGGTTTGCTCGAAGCAGCCCAAAGATAGGCCTGGTTCCTGGGATCCCTAAAGATGGAGGTGGAGATTTTCAGAAGTGCTTTGCTCCCTAAAATCCTGAGAAACTGTGGTCCTTGCAGTGGCCCCTCAGGGTTCTGTCTCCACCACCCCAGTCCCAGTGGACTCGGTGGGAACCAAACTGTAGGTGGCAGGAAAGCTCTCTGGGTTTGGGTTGCCATCAGCTTCCCCAGCTTGGGGCCAGCTTGAAGCCGCATCTGCTTTCTGCTGCCCTCAGGTCGGTTTGGGGCACGAGGAAGCCATTCCTGCTGATGCATTTCACGGCATTTCCTTTCCATCAGCCTCTCCAGAGAGCATGCCTGTCTGGGAGCAAGATGTGGAGGAGCAGCTCAGTGCCCTGGACAGCCTCATTGCCCAGCCCCCGGCACCAGCCCCGGGAGCCACGGAGCAGCAGACGCTCCGGCGGTGAGTTCCCGGCTCACATCATTCCTGCTGCTGCCAGCACGTGTCCACTGCACCCTGCTCACTGCACCCCTTCCCTGACAGCAAACTCGGGGAGCTGGAGAGGACCCTGGCCAAGGTGGAGCTCGAAGGGCAGAACCAGACCTTCGGGAAGGCCACGGTGCATGTGACTGTCCTGAGGGTCCAGCCCACTGAGGATCCTCAGCACCTGGCCTTTGCTTCCCAGAGAGAGGTGGGTCCTGGAAAGCTTGCCCTGGTGCTCATGGCCAGTTGCTTCACCTCCCAAACTCCCTCCTGACGAGTCTTTCCTTGCAGGAGGGTGGAGAGGTCCACGGGTTCACAGTGGACCTGCCAAGCAGCCTGTTCATGATGGTGAAGGACAGGGAGGAGGTGGCGGAGCACAGGGTGCTCCTCATGGACATCAACAACCAAACCATGTTCCAGGTAATGCCCACACACATGGCATGGTGGAGTGTCTGGTGGTAAAGGGAAACTTGATGTGGAAAGAGTCCTGGGACCTCCTTCCTGGGGACTTTCACACCCAGCAGCTTTCCCTTCCCACACTGCCACTGCCTCCCCTTTTTCTCCAACAGGATGAAAACAGCAGCCACGTCCTGGGTGACAAGGTAGTCAGCATCTCCCTGGTGGACACAGTGGTAGCCAACCTCTCTGACCCAGTGGTCCTCACTTTCTTCCATGACCAGTTGCCGGTAGGTGGGGGCACAGCTTCGTTGAATCTGATCCCTCCAGGAGTGGAGGGGCAAGGAGGGCTCAGGCCCTGCCAGCCTAGAGAGTGGTCACAATCCAGCAGGTCCATGCCCTTGGCCTGCCTGTGCAGGGTCTGCTGTGTCTTTTAGGGCCTCGCTGTGTGCACTGGGGGTGGCACTGCCTCTACCTGCCCAGGAAATGCTGCATGGCAGATGTCCCACCTCCATCACAGTGTCCAAGGCTGGGAAACACTCTCAGTTAACAATCCTTTCACTCATTCATGGCCCTGTGAGGTGCCTGCTCAAAGCTGAACCCCTTTCTTGGAAAAGGGGACCTGGAAGGAGGTATCTGCTCCATCAGCTGTCTGGAGCCTTCTCATATCATAGGGGTTGTTCTTTCTCCTGAGATCATCTTGCCTCCTGCCCCATGTTCTCCCCTATCAGATGTGCTGGGTGGGCAACAAACCCACAACTGCACCCTGACCAGGGCCTGTGGTTTTGTCATTGCAGAGGAACATGACCCCACTGTGTGTCTTCTGGCAGGAGGACATCACTGGTGAGTGCCCCTGCCCTTGGGTGTGAAGCCAGGTGCTGCCTTTGCCCCTTTTGGAAGGTACTACAGCCCTGCTGGTAGGAGTGAAGGTTGCTCTGCACCTCCCTTCCTTGCTCCAGCTCCATAAACCATTCCCACAGGGTTGATGTCAGGTTTTTCCCTCCACAGCTAACCTAAGTGCTTTCCCCTTCCCTAGGAATGGGTTCTGGTGCTGAGTGGGGTAGTGGGCTATCCGAATACGTGTGCGTGGCCTGGGACGAGCTGGGACCCCTCGCTCTTGTCCTGCCTCTTTCCTTGCCCTAAAGATCCATGAACCCGAGGCAGATGTTCCTGCTGCTCACCAGACACTCTCCCTTTCTCTTGTGCAGCCAGTTCTGGGAGCTGGGACAGCTATGGCTGTGCCACAGTGACAGGGAGCAGCCAGACCGAGTGCAGGTGCAACCACCTCACCTACTTTGCCGTGCTGATGGTGGGTAGCACCTTCCCACAGCTCTCCACGTTGTTCCCCCTGGCTTTTCTTCCTCACCATCTCTCATTCCTCCTTCTCCTCAGGTATCCTCCCCAGAGATCACCCATGTGCACAGGCACTACCTGAGCATCATAACCTACATCGGCTGCCTGATCTCAGCTTTGGCCTCCATTTGCACCATCGTCTTCCTCTACTTCAGGTACAGTCTGATGGTTCACCCCACGCTCCCTGTCTGTGTCCTGTCCCTTGCCATGAACCCCTGGCAGGGCACAAGCTCTCCAAGTGCAGTTGGTGGCCTGGCTAGAAGCATGAGGAAGGAGCCAGGCTTGAAGAAAGCAGAGTTCTCCTCTCCAGAAACCACTCCCTTGGTCAGGCCTCCTGCAGGGTGCTCGGGAACACCTCTCCTTTCAGTGATTTTGGAAAATCTGCTTGGTTGTTGTTATGGATCCAGCAAGCAGAAGCCTGCAAGGATCTTTTCAAGGACCCATGAGGAAGCTGTGGGGTGCTGTGGGGCACCGAGGGCCAGGCCAGGCGTGGTGGTGAGGTCTGCTCCCTCCTGTTCTCCAGAAGCAAACAGCGAGACCAGATCACGAGCATGCACATCCACATGAACCTGCTGGGCGCCATCTTCCTGCTGGATATGACCTTCCTCATCTCCGAGCACTTGGCCTCCAGCGGCAGCGAGGCGATCTGCAGAGCTGGGGGGCTCTTTCTGCACTTCTCCCTCCTGAGCTGCCTCACCTGGATGGGCATCGAGGGCTACAACCTCTACCGGCTCGTGATCGAAGTGTTCAACGCCTACCATGACCACTTCCTCCTCAAGCTCTGCCTGGTGGGCTGGGGTGAGCACGGGGCAGGCAGGGACGGCCCGAGGGCACAGGGTGGAGGGGCACTGGGGAATGGGATGCCTGGATGGGGATGGAGACGAAGCTGTGCAGGAGCAGATGTCTGGAAGCAGAGGGGTGGAGAAGGAGACTCAATGGCTGAGAGCAGAAGCTGGTGCTAGAGCAAGGGTGGGTCACCCTAGGGGCCACCCAGCAAGGGAGACATGTGAGAGCCACCACTTGGGGTCCTTAAATAGTAATGGGATCCTCTCTTTCTGAAAGGAACATCCACGACAGCCCAGATTGATGGGCTGGAGGCAGGAAGCACCCACACATCTCTGCCATGCTTTGGGCAGGGAGCTGTGGTAGGAAGATCTCATGACCTTTTGGGGGCTAAAGTTCCACGTCCCTGGTGGACCCCTGGTTGGGGTCAGCACAGCAAAGCCCACTCCCAGGCCAGGGCTTAAGCCAGGCATCTTTGTTTCCTGCTCTGTCCTCGGTGCCCTGTTGGGGGAGAGGATGTTGGTTTGTACTCTACACGGGGAGAAAGGGGAAGCAAATCCTCCCAGAAGGTCCAAAAGCCAGGGACTAGGGCAGCCACTTCACTCTGTTCTTGCCACCCAGGATTCCCCTTCCTCTGTGTGATGCTGATCTTCCTGGCCAACTGGACCAACTACGGCCCCTTCTCCGTCCCGGTCTATGAGTCCATTGGTGGCAAATCCACCAACGCAACCATGTAAGTCGTGGGAAATGGGTTGCCTGGTTTCTGGTCAGAGGTAAAGTCAGCTGGCTGAACCTTCAGCGTGTCCTGCAGACTCTCCTTGGCCCCCTTTGTGGCCTTTCTGGGGCTCTGTGCCAGGGTGTGGTGGGGCAGCGGTTTGGTACCACACCTTCGTGCTCCCTCCAGCCCCTCCCAGCTCATGTCCCTGTGTGGTGACACAGTGTAACCCTCTGCCCTTTCTCCTCCCTCCAGCTGCTGGATCACCAGCCCCCTGATCCATAACATCGTGAACCTGGGTTTCTTCAGCCTGGTGTTCCTCTTCAACTCGGTCATGCTGGGGGCCATGGTCCGGGAGATCCTCCGGCAGAACAAGAAAGGCCACAAGCTCAAGCATGTCCTGGCCCTCTTGGGGCTGAGCATCCTGCTGGGCATTCCCTGGGCACTGATCTTCTTCTCCTTCACCTCTGGCGTCTTCTGCCTTGTCTCCCTCTACATCTTCACCATCATCAACTCCCTCCAAGGTGAGCCTGGGACACTGGGGCTTTCATGGGGTGTGAGAGGAGCTCTGGCAGGCCGGCTGGCTCGCCCTCAGCTGCTGTCGGTGCCTCGTGGGTGCTCACCCACCCTTCCTCTCCCCTCTCACAGGCTTCCTCATCTTCCTCTGGTACTGGACTATGGTGCTGCAGGCGAGGAAGTCCCCTGACTCGCAGTGCAGCTCTGACAGTGTCAAGCTGCAGCCCAACAGCAGCCACATCGGCTGAGCCCCGCTGTGGCCGTGCCATGCCGGGGCTCCCTGCGCCGAGGACGGCCACGGGAAGGACTGGCTCCATCTGCTTTGCTACTGTACCCACCCCATAGGGCTGTGAGGAGCCCAGGGACCTGCAGCGGGACCAGCCGCCCCTCTCCTCTGCCAGCCCCCTCCCCAGTTTTCCCACCCACCGCATCCTGACTGGCTTGGCACCTTTGGGGCAGAAAGGAGGGAGGGAATATTTGCCTGGGCAGTGGGGGCTGCAAAAAGTGGAAGGGGCAGGGTCCCCAGTGCCTCCAGGCATCCTCTACCATGCCCTGAGAGCAGGGGTGATGGTGGGAAAGGTCCTGTCTTCAGCCCTTGCTGGTGGTCAGCGTGAGGGTCCTTCCCCAGGGAAGATAGAATGACTCTGCCCCCGCCACACCCTCTGGCAGCTGGAATAATCTATTTTTGTTATTTTGTTGAATATCTATTTTTGGATGGTGTAGGAGTTTAGTGAGCATGCCTGCACACCAGACTCGTGCCCATTAAAGTTGTTCCTCTCAGAGTGTGGCTTGCTGGGGTCTCTGCTGGGTGCATTGGTGGGCTCTCCAGTGGGATCTATCCCTCAGATGGGGTTGTCCCATCCCCAAGGCTCAGCAATTTCAGCCTGTAGGATCCTTCTGAGCTGGGACAGGTGATTTTGCTCCTGGCAGAGCACTGCCTGCCTGGTGCCATAGGGGTTGGGGTGAGGGAGGGAGATGCCAATGGCTTTGGGAATTCAGGGACCATCAGTACCCAGCAGAAAGGGAGGCTGGTGGAGGACAGAGATCCAAAGAGGGAGACTTCACAGGAAGGGAGTTGCCTCCCTTAGTGGCTGTGGGGCCAGGCAGAACTTGGCTGCACTACTTGCAGCACCACATCCCCTGTTCCCCCATTTCCCCTTCCAGAGGGGGCTCTGGCTGCAGCTCATCCCCCTCCAGCCGGCTTCCAGCACCCACCTGGGATGGGGACACCTTCCCAGGAAGGGGATGCTTCATCCCAGCAGCTTGTGGTGATGCCCAGTTTAGGAGGGGAAGGCTCCAGCATGTCACTGTGCTGGTGGGGGCCACTGACCCCTTGGCAGGACTGGGGAGAGAAAGGGAAAGCGAAAAGCCCCACGTCGGTGAGCAGAAGGAGCCAAGAGGGAAACGCTGCAGCTCTGACAGCTGTCACCGTTGCTGTGAGCCGGGGTAGGAGCCTTGTGAGCCTTGCTAGCCCACAGGAAGGCGTGAGGGGTTCTCAGAAAGGAAATGAAGACACGGCCCATTGCCTCAGGAGTGGCTGCAAGCGCAGCCTGGGGAGGAGCTGAGCTGCTGGGACGAGGGGACCTGGGTGAGGTGGGACAGCCAGGGGTGGTCAGGAGACCCCACAAAGCAGCATGAACCTGTTCCTGGGCACCATCCTGCTGTTCCTGATGCTGCCTGGTGAGTGGTGGGTGAGGGAGGGATAGACATCCTCGATGTGGGAGTGCCATGGGCTTAGGGGGAAGGTTTCCCGCGGGAAAGTGTTCACCCAAAGACCACAGTGGGGTGTTTCACCCTGAAAAGTGGATGGGCCAGAAGGATCATCCCTGCTGAGATGTGCAGAACTGGCAGAGGCAAGTGGAGTTGGGGTGGGGGTTGCTGCTGGGGCATTTTTTTTAAAATCTGGAACCAGAAGCCCAGGGTCTCCTCTGCAAGCCCTCCTGGGGGGGGTTGGACACAGTGGCTTTGTCCTCACCAGCCCCGATGGCTGTCCGGGTGTTTTTGAAGCCCATGAAACTGCAGAGCTGTTCCTCTCAAACCTGGTAGCCGCCAGATTCTTCTGCCTCCCCTCCCCTAGTGGGCAAGGGGAGGACTGACCCTGGATTTTGGGCTTTTCCCTCCATTTCTTAACGGACTCCTCTTCCAGTTGTTACCAGGGGAAAGGAGCGCTGTTCTGGTGAGTGGTGGCCCCCCTCCCTACCCTCGGCCCAGCGTCCACCCAACGCCGTGGTTGCCTGGTGCTCACCCTGCTGCCACCCTCCCCAGCTCTGGGTCGGGGTGACGAATCCTTCTCGTGCTGCAACGTGACGGTGGAGCCGGGGAAACGGGACGGCGGGTTTCGCATCCTCCGGCTGCCGCGGCGCTGCCCGGAGCTGGGCCGCTCTCACAGCTCCGCTTGTGCCTGCCTGCGGGATCGCTGGTTCAGGTAGCAGCAGGGCTGGCCGTGGCAGGGTCTGGGGGCTCAGCCCCTTGCATCCACCAGTCCCACCCCACAGCCCCCTCCTCCCTGTCCTGCAGGGTGGCGCAGGGGCTGCACAGTCAGCTGGTCGGGCTCAAGAAGCTGCTCCTCAATGTCAGCAGGGCTGTCGCCCGTGATGTTCTCATCACCTTTTCCCCCACGGCGGTGAGATGTGTGCCCTTCCCTCTCCCTCGCTTGGAAGGTCGCACGCTTTCCAGGTGTCCCTCTTCCAAGCACCCACCCTGGGGTGTGGTGTGCCCTGCTGTGCTCTTCCTCCACCCTGTTCTGGGGTTGCATCACGGACCCACGTCAACTTTAACATCCCTTGGCGAGGAGTCGTGAGAAATGGTGCCTGGGAGGAAAGAGCCCTCCCTGAGAGCCGTCCCAGCACGCAGGGGTGGTCAGGGGGAGAGCAAGGTAGGAAAGGAGGAGGAATGTGTGTGACCTTGGGCCTCCTGCCCACCCACAGGCTCTCCCAGCTCTGGATGTCCCACACGCGGGTTGAGGACCTTGTGGGTCCCACTCCCACCTCTGCCTCCATAGCTGCTGGGGATGAGTTTCTCTCCTTCTGCCCTCAGGGCTCCTGCTGATGTTTCTGAGCAAACCCACCCAGGCGGGGCTGAATTTGGCTGAATTTGGAGCGAGGCTGGTGGGTCCCAAGCAGAGAAGTGACCTGCCAGCAACAACCTCTCCCTGTCCTTCTCCCCCGCAGGGCCCCAGCATGCTGAACACCACAGAGGAGAGGAAGGCAGGAAAAATCCGTCTCCCCAGGGAGATATTTCGGTCTCTGAGTAGCCAGGTAGTGCATGTGGTGGTGACGGTCCTCAACATCCAGCAGCTTGGCATGTTCAAGGTATGAGCTGGCATTGCTGGCATCCTTTATGCTGCCACCTGCGCTCGCTACACACCAGCTGGGCTCAGGCAATGTTCCCCCCATGCAGGAGGTCAACCAGGCAGGACAGGTCCTGGACAACACCGTGGTGGGCATCACAGTGGGGAACACCAGCATCTCCGGGCTGCGGGACCCCGTGCAGCTCACCTTCACCCACAGCCAGCTGTCCCCTGTAAGCCAGCCCTGCCCACCCTCCATCCCTTCTCCAGTGCCCCTCACTGTGGCACCAGCTGATGCCGCTGTCCCTCTTGGCAGGGCGTCACCCCGAAGTGCGTCTTCTGGGATCCCAGCAAAGGTGCAGTACCCGGCGGGGCCGGGCACAGGGGCTGTGCCTGGAGCTCTCCGTGGTCACTCCTTGCCCCTTGCAGGGCAGGTAGGAGGCTGGCGCAGCAGTGGATGTGTCACACAGCCTGGGGACAAGAAGACAGTCTGCTCCTGTGACCACCTCACCTTCTTCACCCTCCTCCTGGTGATGATCCCACTCCCCACAGCTCCTGCTCATGCCCTGACAGTGCTGCCTGCCCATTTTGATGTTCCCTCTGGTGTCATGAGCAGCCATACAAGGATAGTTGTAGCTTTTTCCAGGCAAGCCCAGGTCCCAAATACAAGCCCAGCCCCAGATCAGGAGGGCAGCAGCAGGTTAGCAGAGCAGGACAGCCTGAAAAATGCCCCAGCCTAATGTAGGCTCTGGAGTAGCAAGGTTTGATGTCCCATATCCTGGTGAAGTCTCCCAGGAGGGTGGTCAAGGTGGTCCATTTCTCCCACTCCTCACCCCACCTTGGGGAGCATCTCCTCTGAGCCACCACTGCCTTTCTCCCCCCAAAGACCTTTTGCTGTCCAGACTGAGGATGTTTATGGGGTCTCTGCAGCAGCCCACCATGTTTATCAGCCCTGTGGCTCTGGTAGCTGCAGCTGGGTTTTCTAGGCTGGTCTGGGGCCTGTCTAACCCAACACGTGCATGTTTGGCAGAACCCAGCTCTGGACAACTCCACAGCACAAGCCTTGATGGCTGTTGCCACCGCTGGCTGTGGGGTAGCCATGGCTTTTTCCATCTTCACCATCGCCTTCTGCATCTTCGTGAGGTAGGATGTGCCAGCAGCTCCATGGGGACTTGTCAAGCTGTGAGAGATGTGGGGCCATTCTGGTGCCTCTACTTGGACCTGCTGTGGTGCAGCAGGAGGCCCTGCTCACCCGTGACCTCTTCCTTTCCTGGTCCCTCTGGGAACACTCAGGTGCAGGTTCAGGTTTGACGAGACCCGCCGCATCAACCTGGGGCTGCACGTGAACCTCGTGGGCAGCCTGTTCCTCCTCAACCTGGCCTTCCTGCTCAACAGTGGGCTCTCTGGGAGGACCCAGCCAGCAACCTGTAAGGTCCTGGGAGGGCTCACCCACTACTGCCTGCTCTGCTGCTTCACCTGGACGGCGCTGGAGGGCTGTCAGCTCTACCTCCTCTTCATCAAGGTCCTTGGTGTCTACATCCACCACTACCTGGCGAAGCTGTGCCTGCTTGGCTGGGGTGAGCACCACCAGCCTGGGGGAGAGGGGGGCAGTAAGAGGTTTAGATTGGATATTAAGGAAAATTTCTGCATTGAAAGGGTGGTCAGGTACTGGAACAGGCTGCCCTGGGCAATGGTGGAGTCACCATCCCTGGAAGCGTTCAAAAGATGCGTGGATGTGGCTCTTGGGGACATGCTTTGGTGGTGAACGTGCTAGAATAACGGTTGTGCTCGATGATCTTAGAGGTCCTTTCCAACCTAAACAATTCTGTGATTCTGTGTGTCTCCCTTCTTCCAGGTTTGCCCGTTCTCGTGGTGGGAGTGGCAGGAGTCATCGGCTCCTACGGAGAGTACAGCATCCACACCACGGACCACCAGGTCATAGCCCACCTGTGCGTGCCCCACTGCCCACAGGGCTTGGGTGGCCCTTTGGCACGAGGAGTGGTAGCCCAGTCCTTCTGGGAGTGCAGCAGTCAGGGATTGCACCCCCCCCAGCTTGGCTTTACGCCGTGCTTCTGCTTCCTCAATTGCGGTTACGACACATCAGCCACCCCCACCACCACCTCTCATGCTGAGCTTCCTTGGTCGTGCCTGCAGCCCTCCAGGTCATGGAGGGATGTCCAAGGTCCACCTGGAGCTCCCCCAGGATCCCTCCCAGCTGGGCAACACGAGAGCAGTGGATATGCACCACTAGCCCCTTGCTTCATCCTGGCCTTGGAATTTTCCCCCCCAGCACAAGGGTGTCCCTGCATCCCTGAAACATCCCCCCATGGAGGCTCCCAGGAGTGCTTCTGGGGCTTGCAGGGCCACTGGAGGTTCTCTCTTTTCAGGTGCTGGATCACTTCCGAACACCTCCTGCTCCACTACATCACCAACTGCGGCTACTTCAGCCTCATCTTCCTCTTCAACATGGCTCTCTTTGGGGTGGTGACCAAGAAGAGCTGCAGCTTGCAGGGCACAGGGGTGGTGCAGGGAGGCCGCAAGCCCTGGAAGGTGGCCCTAGTGGCAGTGGGGCTCTTCTGCCTGCTGGGAGCTACCTGGGCCCTGGCATTCCTCACCCACGGCATCTCCTCTGCGCCCGTGCTCTACCTCTTCACCATCCTCAACTCCCTCCAAGGTCAGTGCCGCCTCTGAGCAGTGAGAGTAGTTTTCCTCCAAGAAAGTAATTCCTCAGCAGAGAATTAGGGACATTTGGCATGTCCCAGCCAAATGGTGCACTTGGAGTATGGGGAGGGCAGGAGTGAGCTGGGGGAATCCCCTGGAAGAAGCAGGGCAGTGCTGTCAGCATCCTGGCAAATCTTTCTCACTGTATCCTGCAGCTGCTGAGTATTTATATTCCTTTCCCTGCAGGAATCTTCATATTCATCTGGCTGGTCATCCTCTACTACCCAAAGACAAAGGAGACCACTGGCTCCCTGTCCCACATCATCAGACATGACAAAAACACCACAGTCTCCCAGGAGTAGCTCCTGGCTGGACCTCTCTTCCTGCCTGTGTGTGCATCTGCTGAGAGCAATCTTTGATCCTGGCAGATGCAGCTTCCCCACGGAGGGAGGGATCAGTTTGCCACACCTGAGTTTACCCTTCAGTGGGCATGATCCACCTCAGCAGGGCTCTTTACTTTGGCCCTGCCATTCCTTGGGAGAGGAGCTCCAGAGATGACCCTTCTGCTGAAGTCCCTCCAGGCTGAAGTTCCATGGTCTTGAAGTGCCCCAATCTCATCCCCCAAAGGGCTACTGAAGGGATGAGGAGGGAGCCTATGAACCTCCCACCTTCAGCTGTGATGGACCATCCCCTCTCTTCACTAGACATGGCCTTTGGTGCTGAACCAGCCCAGCAATGGGTTTCCTGCTGCTGGAGGGAATGACTTGCTCCACACATGGCAGGTTCAGGTCTGGGAACCAGCAAAAAAAAAAAAAAAAAGAGAAATCCCATGAGGTTCTTTGCAATACATCTCCTGCTCTCTGGCAGATATCTGCTGGATGTCTTTCCTGCAAACCATCTGCCAGGGCCAGCAATGATTTCTGCATGGATACTGTGCTGCAGCTGGAAGCTCACACACAGCCACCTCGCAGGGCCACTGCTTGTCTTCTCCTGATCCACGTTTCAGCATTAAATCCCTGCCAGCTCTCTGAGCACTGTGGATTTAGTCTTTGATACCTTCAATATTGTTTGTTATTTGCTTTATATTAGGGATGTATCAAATGGCAGAAACCTTGCTGGCAATTTGTCATGGATGAGGGGAGAAATCAGTGTGGATAAATACACACACACACACACACATGGATGTGCATTCACAGAGCAATCTTTTCTCTGCTAACACTACATCTGTGTCCCACAGAACCACACAAAGACCAGCTTTGGTGGGCAAGTATCTGATGTTGGAATACCTCCATCACCCCATGCACCAGGGTGACTCTCTGGGGAAGAGGAACACGGGAAGAACCCTTCCAGCCCTGGGTACATGCTTTGAGTTTAGAGAGGGTGGCCCCGGTGGGGATGAGAAGGTCCTAAGGATGCTACAGGGAGCAGAAACACTCTGACGTGCCTCAACCTTCAAGCACTGTTTGTGTCCAACTATCACTTCCTTCCCCCAAAAAAAAGACACAGGCAAGAGGCTCTCTGCTGCCGTCACGTTTATTTGGAAACAGCCGTTTCCTAACCTGTTCTCCGCCCCACACTGATGGCTGCCCCTGCCACGGTGAGCACACCAAGCACACACAGCAGGACGAGGGCCCCGGGGAGCCACGGGCTGGGTCCTGCCAAAGAGGAGAGAGACTCGTGACATATCTGGGTCCCCCGAGTGCCGCATCTCCCGGCTGGGGACAGATTTGGGGGGGGAAGTCACCTCCTGTGAGGGGCAGGAGCCACTGGAGCTGGGGGTCCTGGGGGCACTAATAGGAATCAGTCACCCCAAATGGCCTCCACCCACCCTTGCTGCCCAAGGGTTCCATCTAGCTCAGTATTTATGCCTGGTCTGAGCTCTGCTGTAGGTGTCCTTGCCCTCAACCCTGATCTTGGACCGCTGCTTGGATCTCCTGGATTGATCTCAGTGCTCAGGAGGAGCTGCCTCGCTGTGCTGATGATGCAGAGCCTTCCCTATCTGGGGTGCTGCACCAACAGCCTTCTGCCTTAGGGTCCCTTCCTGCCCAGCTCCCCTGCTCATCCCAACCTATGCCTGGCATGGAGCCACTCACACAGAACTCTGTGCTGCTTTGGCTTTGGACTTTGCCGTGCATGGCCATGACACCTGAAAGACTCCAGGCCTCTGTGCAGGGCAGTGATTTTAGCAGCCCTTTTTAGCAACCTGGCACTGCCTAGACAACTGCAAGGGTCTGGGAGCTGCTCCTCTCCTCCCCAGAAGGACCTAAGTACCTGCCAGGTCCTGTTGGTCAGTGCTGGAATGATGGGTCTCTGCTTCCAAGGAAGGAGCAGCCAGCAGGTGGATGGGCCCATAGGAGACAATCTTATTGTAGTCATCCACCAATGCCCGCTTGTTCTTCCAGTGCCTTGGGCATTGCTGTCAACAGAGCCAAGGGAAGAGTGATGGAACCAGAGGACAGGGGAAAAGCCTACTCAAAGGGCAATGTTCATCCTGGAGGTCTCCTGCTGGCAGAGGCCCCGTTGGAGCTGCAGCCTGGGAGCAGTCAGGACCCCAGAGCATGAGAGGCACCAGGTCCTAAAGGACTTTAGCTCATTCCTCCCCAAATCCTGGCATCAAATTCTCCTCCTGCAAACACCCAATAGCCAGAGGGAAGAGGGAAAGGGGCTCTCCTTTGGGTTCAAGCCCTTGTACCTTTGGTTCAGGGCACTGGGGTGAGCTCCTGGTGTTTATTGTGTGAGGCATCCAGAACCAGAACAGAGCCCCTTTTGCAAAGAGCATTCCTTCTCCAGCACCATGCCTGGCCAGGGGATGGTGCAAAACAGAGAGGGCTCACCTTGGCACAGGGCTCTGGACTGTTGGGGAGACAGAGCCGGACACGGCAGTGCAGGAACACCTCGGGATAACCAGCAAACCGGAACATCTGGAAGCTGAACTTGGCGGTGCTGCTCTCCCCAATGGCGTTCAGATAGGTCACTGTCTCGTCGTGGGGACACCTGGGACATGACAGCTGGGTCAGTGAGTGCCAAATGAGGGGGAGCATCCCAGCCTGGAACACAGGCTTTGACTCCCTAGCTGGCCAGGAGCAACACTAGAAGGAAGGCAGCACTGCTGGCAGCACAGCAGGGTCAGGAGAGGGGGCTCAGTTCAGAGCTTTTCGGGGGCTCGTCTGTGGGGCTGTTCTGCCTGTTTGATGATGGTGTCCACCACAGGTTCCACCTATGAGCAACAGTGTTGTCATTGCTCATTGCTCCCGTCCTTAGCAGCCAGGAAAGGGATGTGACTGTGCTCGTGGTGCAAGGAGACCGGGTGTGCTGGGGGCCCTCCACTCACCCCTGCTCAATGAGCTTGTGCCTCACGCTCTGGAAGGGATCCGCGCTTGGGGTGGCCCAGCAGTCCAAAACACTCAGCAGGAAGTACTTGAGCTGGTGCTGTCCTTCTATCTTCAGCAGGACATAGAGTGTGTCCGTGAGGGGGACGGCCACGGTCGGCAGGTGATAAGGCTGGAGGTAGGAGGGGGACTTGTACAGTTTCATGCTGACGTTGAAGTGTCCTTCTCTGACCACGGACTGCACCAGCCTGGGAACAGCGACGAAGAGAAGAGAGGAGAGCAGAGGATGAGGGCTCCCTAACCTGCACCTCCACAGGACCCTGGTGAGGGCCTCTTCTAGTCCCCACCCTTCATGTTTTGGATAGTTGGTTTCAAGCAGTGAGGACAGGAGAAAGGCAGATTGTGTGTGCCCCCACTTTGGCTCCGCCCCAGGCCCAAACCTTGTGTTGAAAAAACACGTTGGGAAGAAAAAGGGAGGCCAAGATGCCAGACTAAGGTGCCTGGCACTGCTCTCAGGGCTCCCTAGGGGCTCCCCAGGGCCTTTGCAGATCACCTCATTGACAGCATCTACTTTTCTGCGAGCTCGAAGGCACCATGTCAGCAGCAAGGAGAAACAGAACCACTCACCTGTCAACAGCAGTGAGAGCGAAGGGCAGCCTCACCACCTGTTCGTAGGCATAGATGCAGGAGAAATGCACTTCCAGCTGAAAACTCCGGGAGATCATGGCCCCGTGGGCTTCCTGCTCCGACTCAATGACGTTGGAGTAGGAGACATGGGAGCTGTTTTTCTGGAATGGCACAGAAATCCAGTGTCCAGTGACTAAATCCATACAGAGAGATCCAAGCTCCAGCTCAGAAGGTGAAACTCAGCTGCAGCTGCTCCAGGCCTGGATATCTGCTGGGGTTTTAGCTCAAGCTTTGTGTTTGGGGGCTACTGGGAGACACCACCAGAGAAGGCAGGAGTCAACATAACGAGCATGGGTGAGGGCTCTTCTGCAAAACGCAGAGATGGAGCACCAGTTCCTCTGCACCCTTCCTGATCCATGAAGCAAGTGAGGGACCAAGGGGTCAGGGCTGCAGGGCTCAGAGGATGTGGCCAGAAAGCTGAGGGCTGTTATCAGCTAGTAAAGCACAAACTGAGAATTCCATGCTCTGCTAAATCAGGCAAAATGTGCTGCCAGCAGCAGTTTGGCAGAGGCAGCAGAGGCTTCTGACATGCCCAGGGAAGCCTTTCAAAGGGAATAAGAACTTTACAACACCCGGATATAAAAGGAAAAGCCTTTGAGGCTTTCTCTTTGCTGTCCCCACTCAGCATTTCTTGCTTCTCTCATGGCTTTGGAGCTATGCAGAAAGGCTCTGCTGGATCCTTACCTCGATTATTGACCCACAGGCAGTGTGGTTTTCACCAGTGAGGGTGGCTGAAAAAAACAGCTCACCCTCTTCTTCCTTTTCTGAGACCTTGCATGCCTGGTTCTTCAAGTGGACGAGCTCCCGTGGGATTTTCAAGAGTTCAAACACCTCCTTCCTCACCATCATCTTCATATGCTCCTCCTCACAGGCCAACTTCAGTACCACATCTGGGGGAAAAAGCCATCTGCAATAGCAATAAGGAAGAGGCCTGAAGGAGCCCTACATGAGCTGGGGATGGCACAGTCCCACTGAGCTCAGCAGACCCCCATCCCAGGCTTGGTGGAAGCTGCTGGTAGGGCTCTTCAATGACACTGGGCAGAAGACAGGCCTTTGGGAACATGCAGAAGTTAATGTGGGTCTGGTATTTTTTAAGAGCTGCTCAAGTCCATGGCTGCCACTACTCCGAACAGGCACAGTCCTTAAGCTCAAGACATAAAGGCAGATGTTGGGGGTCTGGCCCCTTCCGAGGGCTGTCCACAGAATCCCCACAGTCTGCCAAGGGCACCAGGCAGGGACAGCAACCCTCTCCTTCAGAGGAAGGAGCTGTGCCAGAATGTGTGTGGTTGTTCTGAGATGGTGAGGCAGCTGTGCCCTGCAGCATGTCCTGCTGCCCTGGCACAGCTACACCACGGCACAGCCAAAGAATTAAGGAATTAAAGCTTTGGGGGAAGAAGAAAACGCCCTGTGACTTGGCCTTGTACCAACATGTAGTCGAGGACACGGCTGTGGTGGTGGGGAATGCACCTGAACCAGGAGGTGGGATGTTCTCCTGGAGTGGAGAGCAGTGGTAATACCAGTGCACTGTGCCCATCACCCTTCCCTCTGGTGCCCCTGGACAGACTAGGGAGGGCTCACCAGCATTCCCAGCCCTACCTTGGCAGAATTCCCCTTTGAAGCCTGGTTTGCAGCTGCAAACTGGTCTGTCCCCCATCACCTGGCAGCGCCCCTGGTGCTGGCACGGGTTTGACAGGCAGACATCTGGGCTCCTCTTGCGATGGAGGGCAACCCGTGGCCTCAGGCCATGTGTGCTCACCAGCTCACCTGCAGCAAAGGAAAGGCAAGTGAGCTGAAATGCAGCAAGAACATTGCCCTGATGAGAGATGTGAGCGTGAACTCGTCCCACCACAGGTGAGTATTTTTCTGTATTACCCATCCATGACCCAGCAGGGACAGAGTACAGGGAATCTCACCCTTATTGCCTTCACAGCCAGCCAGGCAGAGCCAAGAGAACAGCAACAAACATCTCACAGTCCTCTCCTGGAAAAACAAGCAGGCTCTGGAGAACTCGGGTTTGTACCCTGCTGGTTGGAGATGTTTGCAGTCATTCAGAAAGACTGAACCCTCAAGCATGGATGCAATAATATCCGTACTGTATTTCTTAGGCTTGATGGCACAAAGTAGTTTCCTACCCCTTCAGGCTAACACAAGGGTCAAATGCTGTTCTGAATTTAGGTAGTGACTCCAGAAAGAGGGGGTGGAAAAGCAGCCCTTGGACCTGCAGGGATGTGCTGACAGTGATAAAGCCACATTTCAGCGAGAACAGCCACTGAGTAAAACTGCAGAGCTGAGGCATCAATCTGGGCTCCCCAAAGAGGAAAGGAGTTTTCCTATTCCCACCACAGCTCTTTTGAAAAGTTAGGATTTTGAAAAGGATCCTCACTTTTCCAGTAAACCATATCCATCATAGGGAGTCAATAGGATTAAAAAAAAACCCAAAAAACAAAACCTTGAACACAACTAAAATTAGTGACAAAAAGACACAGATTAAGTCATCTCCTCTCTCGGTACAGATAATGGGAAACTCCTGGAACGGCCCTGGACATCGGATACTCCTTATCAGAGAAGTGGATGTGAGTCAGCCAGGGCTGATGGCTGGGCAGCGCTCTGTCTGAGAGCAGGGCAAAGCCAATGCCAAAAGCCCCACTGTGGTCCAGCAGCGCACACCCCTCCACCGACCCTGAGCGGCTGTGACTGCTGGACAGCTGGGCAAGGAGGATTTTTTTCCCTGCTCCAGTCCTGAGAGATCCCACCACCCCGATTTCATCCCACTTACCATCTCCAGGCCACGCTCTGCTCCTCCACCCTCCGCTGCCCCGAGGCCACTCTGTGCTCCCTGCTTTATATTGCCCTCTGGCAGCTCATCCCTCTCCCCCACGCAAACACCAAACACGCTGCCTCTGCGATTGCACAAGAGCCAGCTGAGCATCCTTCAGGGCCGGGGAGGAGAGGACTCTGTGAAAGTCCATCCTCTGGTATGGATGGCCCTTCCAGTGAGCCACTGACTCATTTCACAGCCCC
>NW_020955606.1:1075588-1077894 GCF_003031625.1 Empidonax traillii | reverse complement strand
AATAAAAATAATAAGAAAAATATGAATAAAAATAAAAATAAAAAAGAAAAAGTCGTCCTGCCATCCCTTGGTGCCAGCTTTTGGGTGCCTCAGCAACAGAGGAGAAGGATGGCAGGGCGGGGACGGGGGGGGGAGAACTTTTATTTCGAGAGAGCCAAAGTCGTGAGTTTTTTTTCAGAGCAGGTCTCGGAGCGGCGATGGCTCAGCCGAGCTGCCGGGCAGGGTCTGTCCCCTCT
The DNA here is from genome assembly GCF_003031625.1 of Empidonax traillii. NCBI lineage: Eukaryota > Metazoa > Chordata > Aves > Passeriformes > Tyrannidae > Empidonax > Empidonax traillii. The sequence goes on along the minus strand of NW_020955606.1, from coordinate 1,077,658 downwards.
CCCAACGGCCCCGGGGCAGCCGTTGTGGGCGCGGGGGCGGCCGGGCCGGGGCGGGCGCAGGGCGGCGGAGCGGGGGCCGGGGCAGCCCGGGGGGAGCGCGGGGGGCACCCGAGGAGCCCCCGGGACCTGCGTCTGTGGCCTGCCCGGGGTGACAGGAGAGGTGTGGCGGGAGCCCTGAGGGGAGGCCGTGTGGGGTGGCAGGGCCAGGGGGAGCCGCGGGCCCCGCCGTGTCCCGGTTGCCATGGCGACGCCGCGCCGGGCCCGGGCAGGCGGCGGCCGCGGCAGCGCTGCCCTTGGGAGCCGCGGGGTGAGGGGGCGGCCGGGGGGTGTCTTCCCCCTCGCAGTGTGCCCCGCTCGGGGTCAGCCCGACCGCGGGGACCGCCAAACAAACAGCCCCGCCGCCGCCGGGGCGCGATACCGAACAGCCGCTGCCCTTGGAGGCTGCCGGCTCCGCGCAGCGTCCCCCTCGCCCCAAGGCCCCCGGGCGGCCGCAGGGACGGGCACGGCCCTCGGCCGGTGCTCAGCGGGTTGGTGGAGCTGCTGCCCCGCCAGCAGCACCCCGGGCGGGATGGAAGGCACCGGGGACACGGGCTGGACGTGGGGATGTGCTGTGCCCTACCGAGCCAGGCTCTCTGCCTGCTCTGCCGTCTCCCCTGCGCTTGGGGTGTCCAGGAACACAGAGCTACCAAGCCTAGTCCAAACTCACTTTCAGTGCTCACCCTTTATTGTCACGCTTCTGGCCACTTCAGCCATGCTTACATAGCAAAACACTGCGGCCACAATGGGAGTGTTTCTGTGTTGCTGTCTAGGTGGGTCCCACTCTGAATTCACCCTGCTGTGTGTATTTCTGTAGTGCCAGGCAGAATGGAGGTCCTGGAGGAGAATGAGGAAGTGGAGCAAACAGCAGAAGACCTGAACTCTTTGAACATCAGTGACAGCCTCCAGGACGAGGAGACAAAGGTGCCTGAGGAGGAAGACAGTGTCTCAAGTGATGTACCGTAAGTCGTGTGTGTCTGGTTCTTACTTGGATGAGCCCTTTCAGGGCCCATGGGGAGATTGCACATGTGTGGATGGCATGTGCCATCCACAGGGAGTGGAGTAAGTGTGCCTGGTGTGTTTGTCCAAGAGTGTGTATGTGCAAGACAAGACAACTCACTTGATTGTAACTCCATTCACCACTGTGTAAAGATTCTCTGAGGCTCTCACGCTGTTTAAAGATCCCCTGAGTCTCTGTGCATACATCAGCTTGCCATGTTTTGATAGGAGGTCATCTTGTTTGTATTCTCCTGGCTTATTACCTGTGTCTCTCTCCCTCCTCCTGCCACGGAAGTGGTTTTGACTGGAGCTCCATTGACACGTCCCACTTACCACCTTCGTACAAGACAAATTCCCGGCAGGAAAAGAAGCTGCTGGACATCGCTGACCATTTCTTCCAGCAGTACACTCACGTCTGCCCTGACCGCAAGCCGCTCTTCCTCCACCCGGTCAACGAGTGTGGCGTGGAGGTATGGGGTGGTGTGGGGCTGGGCCACAGTGCAGGGAGCACTCACCTTCCCTAGTGCCAAATGCTGGGGAAGGACAGCAGCCCTGCTTGCCCTCCCTTCCCTCCTGGCCAAAGGGAATGGGAACCCTCTCGCTGAACCCACAGCCCCTGAGCAGGCACACAGAACCCCACACTGGAACACCCCAGCTGTCCAAATTCACAAGCACGTTGCACCTTATGGTGGTGGTGCCATGTGGTCTGCAGGCAGCTCACAGCCCTGCAGCGTGGTGCTTAGGAAACGGGAAAGACCACAGAAACAAAAGGGAAAATAAAAGAAACATGTGAAATAGATAAGGTTCAGGCTCAGTCACAGATAAGGAATATGGATCCAGAGTTAAGTTGTACTCTGAACTTTGCAGAAGTTACAGGGAAGGAAGTAAATGTGGAAGTCTGTGGTCTGTGTTTTTTTTCCCTGGGCCCAAGCTGCACAAGTGTTGTCTAGTTCTGGACCTGATGTTCCCCAAGACACCTGGAATTACTACTTTGTACAGGCTTTCCCCAAAATTTATTATATCATTATCATGCAA
>NW_020955606.1:923515-1075301 GCF_003031625.1 Empidonax traillii | reverse complement strand
GAACTTTGCAGAAGTTACAGGGAAGGAAGTAAATGTGGAAGTCTGTGGTCTGTGTTTTTTTTCCCTGGGCCCAAGCTGCACAAGTGTTGTCTAGTTCTGGACCTGATGTTCCCCAAGACACCTGGAATTACTACTTTGTACAGGCTTTCCCCAAAATTTATTATATCATTATCATGCAAGGAAGAACATGCTGGAGGATGTAAAAGCTGGGAAGGGTAGTAGCTATTTGTCTTGCTTGAAAATGTCTGAGATGAGCTTGAAGTTTCAGCCACAGTCAAGCAAACAGCTTCCCAACCCCATGTAATTTCCATCTTGGAACAGGTGAGGAGGGATACTGGTGCTGTTGATACGCTCTAGGGAGGTCCTGAATGAGATCTGCAACATCCAGGGGTGGTCTGAGGATGGCTTTGGACAGGAAACTCTGCCAGGCATCAGTTGGCTAACCAAAGTCCTCTTGTTGCCCTACAGAAGTTTGTTAGCACGACACTGAGGCCAACCCTGCTGCCTTATCCAGAGCTGTACCACTGGTCAGGCTGTGCCAGCTTTGTCTCTAATTACCTCACCATGGAGCCCCTCAAGTGTCCTATATCACTGGTAAGAAAGGAGTTGCAGTCCCTTCAGAAACATAAGAGAGGTGACAGAAGGGCCCCTCAGCAGAACACAATGGGAAGCCCCAGTGGCTGGAATTTGACCCTTCCGTCATTCCCTCATTATTTAGGCAACCCCCTGATTTTCCCAGTCTCTTTTCGCTCTGTTGCATCCGCAATCCTGGTGGGTGTTCAGTGTTGTACCTTTCAAGTGATTCAACACCATTTCCACAAGACCAGGCCTGACCCTGCTTTCAGCCAGCCCAGATGACCAGCTGGTCCGCTGTGGGTGGCCATGGCTGACAAGCTTCCCCTCCAGAGACCAAGGCACCTCGGAACAGAGGAGCATGTAAAGCCTACAGGATGATGCTTGACTCAGTGACCTGTTTTTAGGGGCTTCAGACCTTTCTATTCCCAATCTTGGGGATATTTTGGGATGGCTGAAGGGAGATTTCTGGGTTAGGAAAGATGATGCCAGAGCTGGGGCAAGTTCCTGGCCGTTGTGAATCAGCTAAGACAAAAGGAACACGCTTCTTGCTAGCAGTGACAATGGAGTGACCCAAACAGTCTACACTGGCCACGTGCTGGCCAAGTGTGTCCCAAGAGTCCCAGGGTGTCAAGAGGAACTCTGGCACTTTGTGACCACAGAGAAGGTATCTCCATTTAGCAGATGGAGACCGCCTGGGTCACCTAAGGTGATGCCTGAGATATGAGTGGAGATGGATATGGAAATGCTGCAGACAGAGCAGCTGGAGATGGAGGGAAGTGCCATTCCAGAGTTGTGTTTAGCATTGGGTTTTCAGCAGTTTGATGAGCTTGCCTTGCTCATTTCTACCTGTGGTTAAATTTATCACCAGATTTGGGGTCAGAATTTCCCCACATCACTTTAGAGGGGACTTTTAGAGTCTGTGGCTCATATAGGAACGTTATATACATATTCCCTAGGGGTGCAGAGCCCAGCTATGTGGGCAATGCCCTCTCTCCCCTGCTCTCTGCCTGGTGCATGTTTCAGCTCCACAAGACAAGCACTGTGAACACGGATCTCTCTCTTTCAAGCCCAGTTCACTCTATTCCCCAACCACCATCCTGAAGTACCAGCGGGGGAACTGCTTTGACTTCACTGTGCTGCTGTGCTCCTTGCTGATCGGGGCCGGCTACGACGCCTACTGTGTGCACGGGTACGCCACCCAGGAGATATGTGCCCTGGACCAGACTCAGGATGTGTGCCCGCTGCTCAAGAAGCCACAGGAGGTGAGACCTGCAGTGAGCAGGCAGGGAGGAGCCCAGCATGCATGCTCAGCCTGTTCATGGCCAGTGAGCTCCTGAGCTGAGATAGGGGGGGGGAAAGGCTTCAGGTCTGCACTGGCTTTCAATCTGTGCTGGGAACCTCACCAAGGAATCTTCTGAGTGATTTTCCACAGCTCCTTAAGAGGCCCTCCAGTTTGCAGTACTGCAAACTGCCAAGTTTGAGGTACCTGTAAGCCATACATTTTCTCCCTTCTCTTGATCTCTGTCAGGCACCAATGACGAAGAAGTCCAGAAAGTACAGAGTTAAGATCATTGCAGAGCCACAGAGCAAGTTTGAGCTTCAGCAGAAGGCCAAGAAGAAGGAAGAAGCTGAAGATGTTCAAAAGAAGGAAGAAGAAGAGGAAGCGGTCACGGTAAGTTAGCAAGGTCCACCTTGCTGTAAGCTCGAGGAGGAAGAGCTGAGACATAGGTCAAAGGCCAAAGAGAGGAGCTCACCACCCCCCTCCATGAAATATGACACAACCCTGATCATGGCCATGAGCACTCGGCCTCTGGGAGCACAGTGTGTGCTGGCACAGGAATATGTGCTGGGTATGTACTGATTCACTCTCAGGAAGAGCATTAAGGGCCTGGAGAGCTTTGAAAGTGGGCAGAGGAAAGGATAAGATGGCCATTGGGTTGGATTAAATTTGCAATAAAATGGCAATAATTATTGCTCTGTCCTCTGTTCTGCAGGAGGAAAAGCCCAAGCGAGACCCTTTGCATGGCTTACGGGTGCATGCATGGGTTTTGGTCCTGTCTGGGAAGAGAAAGGTTCCTGAGACCTTCTTCATCAATCCATTCACGGGAAACAGCCACAACACCACAGATGAGTGCTTCCTTGGGATTGAGAGCATCTGGAATCACAGGAACTACTGGGTGAACATGCAGGACTGCCGGAAGGGCTGCAAGGTAAGGAGTCCTTTAGCACCTTGGGCATGCAAGGGCCAGCTGGGCTGACATGAGTCCTGGGGAAGTCCAAGATCAGTAGTGGTCCAGTTTCCACTTAACCATTCCTTGTGTTGGCTCTGGTCGTGTTGCTCTGATTCAATAGACTCTGGAACTACTCCAGGACATCCCAGACTCTGAGCTAGAAAATACAGATCACACCTATTAAACCCTTACAGTGCTAGAATTTCAGCTTTTTTAAAGGCTGGCTAGATGCTCATTCTATCAAATAAGAGCTTTTGAGGCAGAGGGTGTTTCAAACCTGTCGGGCATGGCTCAAGGCAGGAAGGATCTTGATGAGGCCCTTTCCACACCTCAGGTACTCCCCAGCTGACACAGAGAATGGGAGATGAGGGTCTGAGTCAGAGTAACTTGCCCTCTGGGCCAAGCATGGTCCTAGGAAGGAGGTAGAAGCATTTCCAGCAACTTACTCTCATCTGTGGCAGAGGAACCAGGAGGAAAAGGATCTGCAGCCTCCAGGCACAGGGACAGTCTTTGGGGTCCCACCAGCCAGCCAAGAGTCTGATGAGCTCACCTCCCTCAGATTTAGGTCTCTAGAATCTTTAAACTCTTTGACACCCAGCCATACCAGTGAGCACCCCAGACAAACCAAAGCAGCGCTCAGTTTAGTGTCAGGCTCCTGAGACTGCCCTGGAGTAAAAAGAGGGTTTTTTTCTGTATGGCCAAGGATCTCAGCTTTGACTTGAGTGATGCCATCCGCTGGGAAATTATGCTTCCAGAGAGCAACAAGCAGCTCACAGAGTCATCTGAGAGAGACATGGACGACATGGTGAGTGACCCAGATGGTGGCTCTCGTGCAGTTGGGATGCTGTATCCAGTCTGTGTGTCCATAGGCCCGTGTGTGTCTGCCTGCCTGCCTGCTGCCCTCTCCAGGTCAGATCCCTGCTATTCCAGTCAGGTTTGGGTTGGCACTTCAGATCACTTCTCAGCCTTGAAGAGTTCTGATGTTCTCTGAAGCAGGGCCTCAAGTGGTATTTCTGATGTCCTAAGTGGCAGGGGAGCTCTATATGTCTCCAGTGCATGGACCTTTGGGGTGAAGTAATTAAAAAAAAAAAAAAAAGACCACAAGCGAAATCCAGACTGAAATTTTTATGGACACTCTTTCTGTAATGGTCAGCACCCTGCCCTCCTGGCTGTGAGGTGGAGCTGCCAACCCAATACAGAAATAATGTATGTCCTCAAATATACCAAGAAGTGCTGTCTCCTGTAAGCAAAAAATGGTATGTTGTCCTGTTGGGAGAAGACAGCATGATAAAGAAGGACGGAGGAATGCCAATAACAATTCCCTCCTGCTATCTACTCTTCTCCTGTGCTCATATGAGCACAACCTGTGCTCATAACCGGGAAGCAAAACATCCTTCATGGTCTTAATAAAATAAACTGGTCATTATGGCAATTGTCACATATATCCCATGTCCAGCACGAGCATTAGCCAGGAGAAGGTAATCTCATTAGGGTCGTGTAGGGATGTGCTCTCAAAACTGCCACTGTGTTCCCCAGGACCAGCTCAGCCTCACATATGCTGAGCTCTGATCACTGTGCTGCACTCTCCAGAGCCAAAATGCCTCCTGGCACAGTAAGAGAAGCTGCCAAAACCACAAATCTCTGCTTCTGTTTCAGAAGGAAAATGAGGAGAGAGACATGAGTTTTGAGATGCCGCTATCGTGGGTGGCCCGAATTAATGTGTCTTGCAGAGGTATGTATTCTTCCTGCGCCTTTTCTTGCCCCTCAGCTACCCTTTCAGTGGATTTGGCACACTAGTTTATCTCACTCGAGAGTTGTCCCTTCAGGATAGTCGAGGGGTAGCAGTGAAGTGCAGGAGATGAAGGCAACAACAGCTATTGGTTTGAATGCCTGCCCTCAGTGCTGCTCTGTCTCACCTGGGAACCCCCCCACAGACACACCCCCACACTGTGTTTTCCTTCCAGCTGGGAATTTTGGCTTGGATGGTCTTTCTGTTCTCCCTATGCCTCTGCATTACCAAATACCTGCTTTGAGAGAGAAAGTAACTATTATACCATTATAACATTAATTCTTTTCTCTTGGGCTGAGTAGAAGGGAATCAATTTTCCTGGCATCTCTCTTGCACACTGCAGAATTTGAGAATCAGTATTCCCAAGAGAAGAAGGTGATCCCGTACAAGCAAGCAAAGCTGGAGAAGTGGGCCCCATACGTGAATGGAGATGGGCTGGTGGAACGACTCACCATCTACGGAGACTTGGACTGTAAGAGGGATGAGTGAACACACTCAGTGCATTGAGCAAACACAGCCTTGGGCGTGCTGGTGGAAAGGGGGAGGTGGCCCCTTTTCTGCCAGAGTTTCTCTTGTGTTTTCTCATCCTCCTTTCACATTTGTGGGGGACTTATCTACCATATCCTCAAACTCTTCATCATGCTCACTGTTGGTCAAGCCCCAGAACTTTCCAGCTCTGCTAAAGGTTTCCATGAGAGTTTGACTCTGTTCTACACCCCAGTGAAGCTGTTCAGTGTCACAGGTCAGCTGCTTGGATTTTCAGTCTTCAGAGAAATGGAAGGCTGGTTTGATTCGATCCAACAGTATTACTATCCCAATTGGTGTACACAGGAGCTGTAGAAAAGTACAGCTACACCCTGAGGATATCTCTGTGCTTGAAAACATTATTCTTCAGCAGCTGGTCCAAGAAATCATGCAGATTCCCGGGTGAACATACAGTGTCCTGCCCTCAGCCTTCTTTGATAGTGTGATGCTCCAGTCTCATTTCCTTTTGCTCCTGACACTATTATTAAGTATTTGGGATGGAATTTTTCTTGCCTAACCATAGCCATTTGCCATGTCAAGTTCTACCCCTGAGCTGATTTGTTTAGTTCTGGTTGATGGAGAAGAATAAACCCTCTTTAAGGCATAATTCAAATGTAGATTAGGATTCATGTACAAAATACTCCTGTGCACAGGGACAGTTCCAGTGACCATGCTATGTCCACTGTGGCTGCATCAGGAGCACAGGATACTTGCACAGACACTGAGAGCTCACCTGATGAATTTTACCATGTCCAACAGGGTGAGGTAAGGTTGCAAAATGACTTGTCTCCTGCCAGGTACTGAAGTAGTGGAGGTGACGGAGTGGTTCAAAAATCGAGAAGACATGTTGGATATGAGAGAAACGAATAAACAAACACAGCTGACCACAGACTATTTCAAGCCAGGACATCCCCTCCTTCTTAAAGGTATCCCAGCTCAAATGAGCAGTCACTGCAGCTCATGGGACTTTATATGAATCCCTTCTAGCAGTGGCAAAAGCCCAAAGTTGAAGAGAGGGTCTGGGGGGGGTGGGGTGGGGATGACCAGGGAATTTGTGGGTTAAATTGCCTAGATAAATAATATGGTCTGCAGTGGAGAGTAGAGAACTGGGTTGTTGGCTGGTGTACTAACTCTGAAAATGGAATTGTATGCCCTCAGCTCACACCTACACGTCGCTGGAACCAGAGACTGGACACACAATGGAGTTTTACCATAAGGCACGAGCCGATGACCTCCGGAAACGCGTTGAAAGCACTACTGAGATGACCGAGTACTTCGTGGGCCGGGATGACTTCCTGCACATCCGGCACGTGGAGTTTGGCGAAAGGGAGAACGGAATGGGCATGGCCGGCACCAGACCTGATCTTCACCTCCGGCCCATAGTGGTACGGGCAAGGCAGACACAGAATAACGTGTCACTGTGATATTTATACTGTGCAGAACGTGCTGCCTGGGGCTTTCGTTCATTCTCAGTGGGCATGGCCGAGGCAGAACTCCAGATGAGGCATCCAAGCCTTGTCCAGCTGCTGTGTCTCACAGTTGCTTGTCTGACAGAGAGCTACAGTGTGACCAGTTGTCACGAACTGCTAGAATGAAACTAAGGCTTGGAAAGTGTGTGTCAGAGGAAGGGGAAAAAAAAAAAAAAAAGCTTGACTATGACTGGAACAAAATTTTCACAAGATTCAAAATTAGTAAAATGATTTTGTGTGCTGAGCCCAAGCTAATACTGTTTTAGTTTCCTGATGAATTTTCCCATCACTGATTTATTACCAGCAGGTAATTTACCTCTTCCTCTCGTCACGTCTGATTTGCAGAACAGAAGGAGGAGGAAATCTGACATCTGTCAGTATGTGTGACTCAGATAGTTCAGCTGCCAAGACAGAGCTATGCAGTGGCCTGTCTTTGCATCAGCACCTAACATACTACTTTTTCCATCCCTGTGTTGGGAAATGTGGGAAACTTTGCTGTGCACCAAAATACCTTGCTACCTGCAGTTCCCTCAGGCAGGGATGCATCCCAAGCTAACTTGGAGCTTAGAAATCATACTCAGCTTCACAAATAGGAGACTTCTGTATTGCCTTAAAAGCTTTGTGGTTGTTTTTTTTCAGACATAGACAAGAACAGTAGGACCACTTACCAAGAGATGTCATTGTAGTCCAGGCAGAAAAGCACAATTTTTGCCTTGAGTTTTTGCTGAATTCTGTAAATCTTGCCAGCTTTGTGTTGTCTAAGCTGCTTCTATATCTTTTTTCGCCCTCCATTAGCAAATCAAGGAGTGTTTCCACAGAAATCCAGAAAAGCCTGCTGACGAAGATGTAGAGGAACGTATCTTCATGATCGAAGATGACAGCATCCAGCTGACATATCACCTGGAGGATCATGACACCATTGCCTCAAAGGTGGCTTTCTTCAGAGCAATACAGAGGGACAGGAAAGGAGAGGAAATCTTCCTGACCCGAGACACGTGTGTCAAATACCAGGTATGAAGGAAAAAAACCCATTTATCTTGAAATCTTTTTAGATCACAAGACACAAAGGGAAGGTGAAATGTCAGTGGAAGAACTACAAGCATGACATATTCCATGCTGCCCCTCTGCTCTACCTGCACAGCTCCCTCAGACACAGAGCAAGATGCTGAAGCTTAATACATTGCTGATAGATAGATAGATAGATAGATAGATAGATAGATAGATAGATAGATAGATAGATAGCCTTAAATAAAAGATATTCCAAAAAGAGCGAAGTGCTGCCAGTAAGCCAAATTACCTCATTAGGGCCCAGGGGTCAGTCACTCCATTAACATCACTAATGTGAGTCTGTAACTGGGGTAGAAATCTGCCAGTAAATTCTGCAGTGATGCTACAGAATTACACTTAAGGAAACCAAACAGAGTTTGCAAATATAGGTTTTTTTTAATGTTATGAAAGCTGGGGTTTTTTTTAGTTTCTATTTCCCACTGGGGAGAATACGCAGAAAACAATTGCTGGAGTCCCATTTTTCCATCTGTAACCCTGCAAAACTGGTTCCAATCATATACCAGCAGCATCAGCAAAGTGCAAGACGTGCCATCTGTCTCACATTGCTGATGGATTCCCAATCAAAATGAAATCTAATAAACCCATGCTGACCATGGGTTCGATGTTTCAATGCTGGAAATCAGTGTCACCTTGTTGACTGTGGCAGGATTGTGCCAGTTTCTGTCGGCAGAGTACCTGATCCCATGTACCCAGACAGTGCTGCTGTTTTTCACTGACTTAACTGCTTCCAGCCATGGTCCTCTGAGAAACACAAGAACGTGCTCCACCTGTACAAGTTGCTGTGGGAGCTGAGAAAGGACCAGAAGGAGCTGAAGCACCAAGTCCGGGAATCTGAAGCAGAGGTAACAGGGGAGGCGGCCACGCTGTCAGAGTTGATCAGGAGTGGAAACAGTTTCAGCTGACTGGCTGCCAAAGCACCCTCAGCATAAACTGCCATAAAAATAAGACTCTGGTGCCACAAAGTTGGTCTCCATGCTGAATGATCATGCTTGCTCCCCAGCCACTGCTTGGTGAAGATGCAGCTTTAGTATATTTATGGAGAGTCACAGCTCCTGCTCTTACTCTTCATTCTCTGTGAGGAAGAGAGTTTCAGGGAGCAAATGGCAATATATGAATGGGGGCATCTGGAAACACATCTGCCATTTGCCTGGGAATGAGACCAAAATGAAAGGATGTTGAATGCAATGCTGTATCTAGTTGATAGGCATTTCCAGGATGTCCTCTCCAAAATATTGAAGGGACTTGTTGTGTGAGAAACTTTAGGGAACTACTTGATAAAATACATTGCTTGTACTGTTAATCACACTGTGACCGGTGTAACAAATCCATGTTCTTTTTAATTACTTCATGACAAATACAGCCATTCTAGCAGGTGGAGCTACAGCTATTGGATTGGGTTTTAATGTTTTGGTAGGGAAGAGAAACCCCTGAAGGAGATGTAGAGAGAATGTTCGACTACATTAGCCCACATTATTAGCAATAATTAAGAAAAACATTGCAAAAGTTCCATTTTTCCCCAGAAATCTGAAGGTAATTCACTGTGACCTCATGAACTACCTTGCCAAATTTCTCTGTCTGAATATATCAACAGATGAAATATTCACACTGCTTGTGCTGCATATCCTGCATAAGGCAAAGTACAAGCCAAAGCTTTTGGTGCAGTTTCAAAAGTAGTGCCAAGACTGTGACTCCAGAAAAGCTTTCTTATCAATTATTACAAATAACTGGGTTCAAAAATTTCATATGGAGTAACAACCTAAAATTAAGACTACTATCAGCTTGATCTGCCCACAGGATATGAACATATTTGCATAGACACTTATTTACCTTTATTCTACAAGTCTTGTATGCAACATCTGCTCTGGTAGCAGATAAAGTACATAAAGTATGTAAAGTACAGTCATTCTGTGGGAAAGCTGAGGGGTCTTTCTTCTGATTTCCTGGAAGGTGCTAAATGTCTTGAAGGTTCGTGAGGATGAAGAAGCCAATATTAAATTGACGGTTTCAATGTACAACGCTGCAAGGAGAGAGTGTCAGCGCGAAGCCATGGTAGGTTCATGCCACCGTTTAATACATCTACCCAAAGAAACACAGAGTAAGCTTTTTCCCCTCTGAGGAATTGCCTCTAGAGGGCTTTTAGTATAAATTAAAATATATTGGGACAAATCCCAGTATGGTGTAAGTCAGCACAGCTTCAAATGACTTCCCAGGGAAATATAACATGGTCATGCTATGGTCACCTTGTGACTTTCTGGATAAACTCCCATCACTGAGAAAGACTAATCATTTATTTTGTTTAGTTAATAAAGAAAATAGTTGATAATAGGCATTATGGGGGAAATATTTTAAGAGGGCCATGCCTGTATATGTATATAATTTATTTTTTTTTTTTTGTCATTAGCATGTGAGATCAAAGAACAAAATAGCTCTGCAGTGAAATTTAGTCCTTATCTCAACCAGAGCCAGTTTGGCTCTCCAGGGCTTCTTGACTCTAGTGAGGTAGCACATTGAGGTTTTGTTGCCTCTTGCTGTTCCACATGTTTTGATTTCCCTTGTTTTCTTGTTCTCACGAGACTTCATCTCAAACTTTTTGCTGCTCCCTGAAAATAAATCAGCTCCAATTTGTGGTTTCTTTCATCTCAGCTCCCTGAACTTTGAGCTGTGCTTTTGTGTGCCTCTGCTCCTCACTCTCCTCTCTATTGCCCTGACTTTTGGTTGCTCGTTCCCTCACAGGCGCTGGAAAAGCGGCAGAAGAGCTCCCAGAGCTCTCTTCTTTCGGAGAACAAGAACTGGGAGGAGGGTGAATTCCGTGCCCATCACGCTGCAACCAACTCCAGCATGGTCAGACTCAAGAGACACAGCAGGTATCGGGAGTGATGCCTGAGCAGTGCCCAGGGCAGGTCTACAAGACAGCCCCCTGGCAACTTGGCACTGAAGCTGTTCTGCGAAATAGTTGATTCCCACTGCAGTTTTCCTCTGATATCCCCCTTGTTGTTGTAGGGAAAAGCAGCCGGCACAACAGAGATCCCATTCTCTTCAAGAGGCGCTGCTCAGGAATCCCCGCCTGGCTGGGCATGACTGACTTCTCCCTTCCTTCCTTCTCTCTAGTTGCCTGCAGTTCTCTCGTTATCATCAGATGCATTAGGAGATTTTAATGAACTTGCAGCATTCTGTGTCTTTTTCTTTTCTCTCTTTTGTTCTAAGGCCCCTCTGCAGGTACCTCTGTTCCCTCCTCATGAAATCCCATCATGTGGGAGACTCAATTCTGACACTGTCTCTCGGGGGCTTTTCTTCCCCAAACGTGATCCATAGCTGCTGACATCAGGAACAGGATTATTTGGGAATACCAGTTCTTTTCCAACATAATATTTTAACAAATTCAAATGTAGTTTTGCACAAGCCAAGATTTTGAACTGGTGAGTTCACCACAAACCTAAAATTTCTTTGACCTCATTTAGAGCTCTCCAATGACAAAACCCACACATAGCACTGTGGTTATGAACTCATGCTTGTTAATTCATTACCAGAAAAGACACCAGAATAAATTAATTTAAAAATACTTTTACAGTCATTAAGGACACAGCAGCTGCCAAAACACCAGCTAATGCATATTGTAAAATCAGAGAACTTTAGGGAGTTGGAATCTAGTCCCTCCCCCCTTGCCATGGGATTTCCATGTATTCCTCCGAGGCCACCTGTCCTCCTTTCCACTTCCTGAAAGCTTTTTTTTTAGCTCTGAGTTTGCTCCGCAGCTCCTTATGTATCCACGGAGGCCTCCTGGCATTTTTGCCCGATGTCCTCCTTGTCGGGATATATCACTCCGGAGCTTGGAGCGGGGTGATCCTTGGGAATTCAGCCAGCGTTCTTGGGTCGCTACCAAGGAGTAGCGCCAAAATAATTTGATTTTCTCTGTCGATGGGAGTAATTGGCTTCAGAGACGGTGTGAAACACGTACAAGCGGCACCACAGGACCGCACCTCAGCCGGGCGGCGGGAGGCGCAGAAGCCTCACGGGAGCCGCGCTCCCCCCGGGGCTGTGCCCGTGGCACCTGGGAACCAACTCCCGGTACACACTAAGCGGGCTCGGGAAGGACCTCAGCCGCCCCCACGGAAGCTCCGAGGCCGCCGCAGGATCCGATCCCGCGGAGGAGCCGCCGAGGAAACTCCACGACCCCGCCCGGCCCCGGCCCGGCCCCCGCCCCTCAGGGCGGCCCCGCAAGATGGCGGCGCCCATCCAGCACGCCGCCTCCTCATTGGCCGCCCCCGAACGGCTTCCCGCAAGAAGCCGCGTTGCGAGTGGGCGCCGCGGCACCGTCGCTATGGCAACCGCCCCGCCCTCGCTGCCTATTGGCCGAGCGGCGCGCGCAACCCGGGCAACCGCCCGGCGCGGCGCGGGGTTGTTGTGAGGGGCCGGTTGTAGGCGGGGGGTCCCGGTGCGGGTCCCGGTGCGGTGCCGGTCCCCGTCCCGGTGCGGTGCCGCCGGGCCCCGCCGCCACCAGCGTCCGCGGGATCCCCCACGGCGGCCCGAGGAGCGCTCCCGCCCCCGTGATGCTCATCAGCGGTGAGGCCTCGCCCGCCGCCGCGCCGCCGCTCGGGAGGGTCTCGCCGTGACCGCGTCTGTGTGTGTGCCCGCCCTGACAGCCCCGGTGCACGGCCCGGCCGGACGACCCCCCAGCAGAGCGGAGCCTCGCCGGGAGGAGGAGGAGGAGGGCGCTGCAGCCGTGCCCGCCCCAGAGGCGCCGCTCTGAGCCATGGCCGTGGCCGTGACCACGAAGACGGCGTGGAAGCTGCGTGAGTGCGGGGAGGGGGGTAGTAGGAGCCAGCTCATCCCTGCTCTGGGTGTGGGGTGAATGTTGCCGACTGGAATTTTTAAGTCCTGGAAGTCCCACTTGAAAACATAGCAGCACGGGAGATAGCGCAGCCTTGTCACCAAAGGGGCACGGCCTGTGCCTTTTTTCTGGTGAGTTGCTGCAGCAACAGCCGAAATGCCCGGCTGGCCCTCCGTGACTCCGAGGTGGTACAAGAACAACTGAGGCAGTGAGGGATGGGGCACCTCGAGGGCAGCCCTGGATGTACAGACAGGCTGGGGGATGAGGGGCTGGAGAACAACCCTCAGAAAGGGACCTGAGGGTCCTGGTCCATGGCAAGTTGGATATGAGCCACCAGTGTGCCCTGGGGTGCATCAGGCCCAGCATCACCAGCAGGTCAAGGGAGGAGATTGTCCCACTCTGCTCTGTGCTGGTGCAGCCTCACCTTGACTCCCGGGGGCACATTTGGGCACCACAGTATGAGAAGGATATAAAGCTTTTAGGGAGCATCCAAAGATGGGGAAGGGTCTAGAGGGCAAGCCATACGAGGAGTGGCTGAGATCTCTTGGCTTGTTCAGCCTGGAGGAGACAGAGGGCAGAGTTCACCGTGGGCTGCTGCTTCTTCTCAAGGGGCAGCAAAGGGTCAGCTCCCATCTCTGCTCTGTGACCAGTGACAGGATCCCAGGGAATAGCTGGAGCTGTGCCAGTGGAGGTTTAGGTTGGATATTGGGAAAAGGTTCTTTACCCAGAGAGTGGTGGGGCACTGAACAGACTCCCCAGGGAAGTCACAGCAGCAACCCTGACAGAGCTCAAGGAGAATTTGGACAATGCTCTTGGGCACAGGGTGGGATTGTTGGGGCTGTCCTGTGCAGGGCCAGGAATTGAACTCAATGATCCTTGTGAGTGCCTTCCAGCTTAGGGTATTCTATGATTCAATGGAAAGCCCCCTTCAGAGCCCAAATTGTGGCAGGGAGTCCCCTCAGTGTCAGAGAGGAAGCCCCAAACTTAGCCCATTTGGGGTTGTCCTTCATTGCTGCTCACTGGTTACAGAAGGTTCAGAGAGGTCTTCGCTGCAGGAGGAACGAGGTTTATCTTTGCAGGGCCTGTGTGTCTCTCCTGAAATTGCTTTGCAAGAGACTGTAAGAATCTGCTGCTTTTATGTCCATTCTTCCTCTAAAGGAGCAGTAGACAGTCACTGACTACCAATTTCTGTCTGCTTCACTGGCCACTGGTGAGTTATTCCACGGGAGCTTTCGAGGAATGCTTAGAAGCAATGGAGTGTTGTCATTTGCTTTAGAGCTTTGATGTGGGGTCTAGAAATTGGCCAGCAGAAATACAGTATCCTTGACTGGTAACACATGAAGGGATCTGAGATAACTGACTTAGCAATTTTGTATCTTTTTGAGCTGATAGCCAGTTATCTTCCCAAGCCTGAAACTCCAGTCCTAGGAAAAGCTGGAAGTCGATCCATCTCCATTCCCTAAGTGGACAGAAGTTCTTGATCTTCATTTTTGCCAGGCTATGCCCCATCTTAGCATCCTCCTGAGAGCAAGAAGCACTCTGAGTGTTAGGATTGTTTCAGCAATGCTAATTAGGAGTTCAGCGTTGCTGGGCTGGTGGGTGATAGATGGTGACGAGAGATGAAACAAAAAGTTTGTGGATTTAAGGAGGTTTATGAGGGAGTGGATGGACCTCTCTGGCCAAGGCAGACTCCTGATTATCACCTGGCTTTTATGAACAAAGGGTTGGATGCTTCTCCAAAGCTTATAAAGTTACAATATAATATTAAGAATGAAATCAAGAGGAAGGAAAAAGCGGAGCTGCTGACACGCTCATTTGAGCATCAATGCTCTGCAGCTGTCCTTTCAATTTTAACTAGTGAGTTGTCTATTAATGCTAATTGTACTGTTGGTTACTTTCTAGTCCATGTTTTAAGAACACTTTGTTTTACCATTGTCATGTGGAAGTTTGGTCTTTCAACACAATACAAGCGTATTTTCAGATTTGCCCTTCACGTGTAATTTGTGGTCTGGTTACCTTTGTAATTTGAAAGGTGTTTCTCCAGCCCAGGTGAAAGTTAAGCAGTTTGGCTTTCAAAAAAGCAACTCTGAGAGTTTGAGATCAAAGTACCTCTAATTATTATTGCAGCTGTCTGATATCCTTTTGGATTAGTATTGCGTGTAAAATGTTGGAATTGCTCCTCCCATCCAAACAGTCTGAATGAAAGCTGAATCGATGCTACTGAGCCTTTCTATGGACAGGTTTCATGACTATCAGGCATGCAAATGCATCTGCCAAAAGCCCCTGCCAAGAATTTGAGTGGAGTTAAAAATCCACTGTACAAATGAGATGCCTCAGCAAAGATGCTCCTTTGGCTTCTCTTTTGCCCCAAATTGGTTTCTTTATGATGAGGTTTCTGTCACTGCAGTGTCAGAGCTTCCCCTTAGCCCCCATTTCTAAGAGTCTTGTAACATTAATGAGGTTTGTTCCTTTCTGCCCTTTTGGGTAGACACTCACACCCTCCTTTGTCACAGTTTCATGCTCTGCAGTGCTCAGTTTTGCCTGTGTTAGTGGGTATGTAGCAAAGCTCTGCCAAAGCTCAGGGAAAGGAGCTCCACCTCTCCCCGCTGCTGAGTCCGACTTTTTCCCTGGGTAGGGTGGCAAACTGTACCACTGCTCATCTGCCAGTTCCTCTCAGGTTAGACTCTCTGCTGCTGCTGCTTTCTAGAACAGGATTAGAGAGCCTTCCACTAGGTGACTCTGACCGCTGTGCACTACTGCAGGTAAGGTGCCTTCTGTGTTCAGGTTGCTTCACTTGAGCAAATCTTTAAAAGCTCCTGAGCTGCTGCAAGTGAGAGAAGATGCTTTTTGTAAGCCATGTGAGCACTGGAGTCGTGAAGCTTTGGTCAGCAAATGTCTTAAGTGCAGAGGGCAGAGCCGAGAGAGAATGTTTCAAGCAAGATAATAGTGTGACTTCTTATCTGAGCAGTGGGCTGCTGCAGCCTGTCCATAGAAAACTATGTGAAGTTTCTGGAGGAAGAATATTTTTTAGTGCTTTTGGAGGAATGGGATGAAAATTGTTATACTGGTCTGTCATAACTGTTGGCTTTGTTTTGTGCAGAAGAGATCGTGGCCCACAGCAGCAATGTGTCCTCAGTAGTCCTGGGAAAAGGTTCAGGCCGGATGCTGGCCACCGGAGGAGATGACTGTCGGGTCAACATATGGTCAGTTAGCAAGCCCAACTGCATCATGGTAAGAACAGGCCTTTTTTTCAGCTTTTTGAGGTTTGGAGGGTGGGGAATGAGGGGAAAGATTGTTGGGCTGTAGCCTGGGGAATAGTTTACCAGCACAAAGCTGGGTGACAGGATTCTAGCTAAAGAAAAGGACAGGATTGGGTGCCTGGTGAGGCCCCTGCTCCAAAGAGATTTGGGATGGCTGGATGCTTGAGCTGGGCCAGTGCATGCTCAGATAATGAATACTGCGCTTCATATGTTACCAGGCTACAGATAATTAAAGGAAGAGTTTTGTACAAGATCAGCTAGTTTTGTAGTGCAGGCTGCAGGGGCCAGTTTTGTACCCTGGAGTTTGCAGTCATAGCAGGAGACATTCCCAGCAGGACGCATTCCCACCTGTCCCATGGTCCCTGACTGCCACCTTTAGCACATGTCCTTGGCATTTTTGTAATTAACAGCACAATAATGTTGTGGTATTGAAGGCATTGGTCTAGCCAGTGTGAATCTTGTGAGGGAGAACTCAGGAAAGTGGGGTCCAAAGGGCTAAAAGGAGAATGTGTCTGCTTTGTTTTTTTCATTCTGTATGTTTTGTCCTCTGAAATTCATCTTTAGTGAGTATGATTATTATGATTCCTGATGTTTACATGCCGGGAAAGAGGGAGAAGTTACACTGCAAGGAACATTGCAACTCAGGTTAAGTTTGAGCTATGATTCTCACTAAGCAGAGGCAGCTGCTTGTAGAGTATGTAGAGGATTTCAGTTGCACATGGAATCCTAAGACAGCCCCAGCAGAACAGGCAGCTTCCAGCTGGCATTCCCAGCCTCTGTATGTGTGTGGGAGGCACAGAGCTGGCCTAGCTGTTTAAAAAGACATGTTTGAGGATGGAGTAAAGCAGAGAATATTGCTTAATTGGCAACCAAAAAGTCTGAAATGGTGGTATTGGTTTTCTTAAGTTAGTTTTAAATGTTCCTGTGTTTTACTTAAATACAGGCCTTTTCAAAATAGTGATGTAATTTGTAAGGTTTCAGGTGTTCAGAGATGGAAGGAACTGCATACATGTGAATTACTGCCTTATGCCTCAAGTCAGTACTTCAGTACTGGGACCATGTTATCACCGTGACACTCATTGCTGGCAGCAGTGTATGGCTCCTTCCTTATGTGAAGTCTCTGAATTAGCCCTGCTTTTGCTCATGCTTTGATTTTGTAACCTGTTCATGGCACTTCCATGACCCATTTAGAGAAAACATGGTACCATTGTGCTTGCACAGCACGGTTTTTATGATGTAAGAATGTGTCAGCCTTGTCTGGGCGTCCACACCTAATGTTTAACTACCTGTGTCTCTGTTGATGCATCCTTTCAAAATTAGTCAGTGTGCTCCAGAGAGTGGGATAACGTGGAAGATGGGTGTGCCATGCAGGGATGGGCTTTTGGGGTGCTCTGCCATACTGGTGTCTGCGGAGGAGAAAGGACCAGGCCCAGCTCATGACTAGAAGAGTTACCCCTCAAGAATGGACAATGCCATGGTTCATGCAGGGCTGTGTCAGCAGCTGTTGACTGTGACTAATGGTTTTCCCCGCAGAGCTTGACAGGCCACACAACCCCCATTGAGAGCCTACAGGTCAATCCCAATGAGAAGCTCATTGTTGCAGGGTCCCGGTCAGGCTCCATTCGAGTTTGGGATCTGGAAGCTGCCAAAGGTACGTGTCCAGGACTTTCCACTTCTGTTAGTGCACACTTTTTGGAGAACCCTTATGCTTCATGTCTGTGCTGACCCAGAAGGTTCCCGACTTAAGAAGGAGCAGGAGCCTGGCATTGCTTTCATGTTCATTTGAAGCCCTCTCAGAGGGCTTTTGTGTCCTTCTACTGAGGCTGTAGAGCTGTGCATTCATGCTCAAGCAGAAATGTGAACATATACTGGGAACACTGATCTGAGGAACTAGTTTCTATGGTTTTGACCTGAGTGTACTGAAATTTATCTTCCACATCCCTTTCCATGCATGTATAGATAACTAGGCATATAGAACTTGTATTCAGAGTCTCAGCTTAAAGTGAACCTTAATAAAAGGATCCAAAACCAGATTGGAAGTTTTAAGTGTATTAAGTTCTGCTTAGGGATTCTCCCGCTCACTGACCTCTTGTTCTCGTTCTTAGGTTCTAGCTTTTCTTTTCTCCTCAAGCAATTTTTCTCCTCTTCTGCTCTTGCATGAAATAGACAAAGACCTAATTTTTAATAAACTGTGAAAGCTGTGAACTCACTGAGCTCTGATCCTTTAAAAGCCAGCTGTTGGGTCATATTTTATTTATTGCATTTTCCTCAAATCCGAGAGTGAATTTGCAAAGCTGTCATAAATCACTTGAGTGCATTCCAGCAGGAATACCAGAAAATGACTGAGCATTTCTTATAGGTTGCTACTTGTTCATAGAGGGAATGTGCAATGAAAATAGGCTTACACTGGCTGAGCTAAGAAGGAAAACTACAGATGGCATCAATAATGAAAAGCACTTTTGTCATTCAGACAGTTAGAATCAGTTCAGTTATGGAATAGTTTGGCACTGCCAGTGGAGAGTAGCTGATTTGGCTGAATTTATTAGGAGACCTATGAGCCAGTGTCTGTGTAAATGACCACTCCAGCTCTGACTCAAGAGCTAATTTCTGCCAAGGGAATCACCAGATGATGGAGAGGGATTGCCCTTGTTATTATCTGAGCAATTTTTCTTCCTCACAGTTGAGTTCTGCATTCATCTCTCCTTGCAGAGATAATTCCAGTTCTACTGGTCTCTTCTGGTTTCCAGAATTACAAGGGCTGTTACTTGATGACTTCCTGAAACACTTATCACTTCTTTGTCTCCTGCTTTCTAAGTGACCCTTCCTGGTCTTTTGGATCCTTCTTGCAAGGGACAATTGAAGGAGTCCAGGGTGAATATTTAAACTTATGAGGTGGTGCCTGGATGGAGTGCAGAGTCCCAGGAAAGGGTCTGTCTAATAGCACTGCAAGGTGAATGTCAAATGTCCCTTTCACTTCCAGGCTAAAACTGTTCCTTCCCCAGCCCATTTTGCTGTCTGCGTATCGAGTGGAAAGATGCCATAGCAGCCTGCCAGCTGCCTCGTTCTCAGAATGGAGACCTTTGGAGTTCCATCCATAGTTTCCATTTGTAAGGACAGGACTTTCAATAGGATCACTGAACATGGGCCCTCTGTTGCTGTTTCTTTGTGTTGCAAGGCTAAAGTCAGAAGCATTTCCGTAAAATAATGTCTATGGAGGAATAAACAGTTTATAACATGTCTAATGTGTGTTGTATTCACATGTGGTTAATGGTGAGGATAGAATGGCTACACTTCTGAATGCTGTCTGGGGGAAATGAGCTACTAAATATTTGCTCCCTATTCCTTCTCCCTACTCTGCCTCTCCTTTTCCCAGTTCTTCGTACCTTACCGGGTCACAAAGCGAATATCTGCAGCCTTCATTTCCATCCTTTTGGAAGCTTTGTGGCATCTGGCTCTTTGGATACCAATATTAAGGTAAAACCCAGCTTCCACTAGAGATTCCCCTCTTTACTTGCAGCCTCTTTGTTTTGAACAGTGCCAGAAGTGTTGGTAGATGCTGCACTTTGTCATTTCCGTGTGTGGGCAGGTGTGTTTGCGAGTGCTTGTGAAATCCCTGCGCGTGTTTTCACAGCAGTAGCTCCTGAGTGTGACTCCTCTGGTGTGGAATGTGGCTCTGAGTAAGGTGCCAGCCAAGACCTGGTGTCAGCAAGCACAGATGTCCTGGTTGCTGTAGATTGTATCTGTTTCATCAGGCTGGTATTCGACTGTCAGAATTGAGGTGCTGTAGCGTGAAATGCTTTAGAAGAGGGATTCCTGCTTGGGGATTTAGGTTAGAAAACATCCCTGAGGCACAGAGGGGTTCAGCAGCCCCTTCATTCTGCAGTGTCTGTTAGCTTGGTGACAGGGAGAGCTCTTGTTCTGGCAGGACCCTTGGGATCCCAGCATGCTGCTTCAAACATATCATTTATTTGCTTTTCTTCCCTGTAGCTCTGGGATGTAAGAAGAAAAGGCTGTATCTTCACATTCAAGGTAAAATGTTTCATTATTTTCAGGCAAGGAGGGGAGAAAGCTTTCTGTTGAGGACTTGTGAGCAAACCTTAAAGTGATTATGTACAATTAACTTCCTAGTTTTCCAGCATGAATAAGATCTGCAGTGGCCTGGCAAAGCTCAGCAGGTCTCTGCGAGCTGTATGGGAATAGGAAATGGATATTATGGAATATCAATGAATATCATGTGCTACAGAGTGGATGGCTTCAGTGGGGGATGGAGAGCATCCAGGAGGGTTTCTTTTTATGGTAGCTGGTCTTAACCATGCAAGTCCCCACTGCACTGACATGGTTTTGTTCTCAAGGCCTTTTTCTTCCCAAACAACTTGCTGTATATTAATTCATTTAGAAACCAGAGACTTAGTGTCACAGCACTTCTGTCTGACCCTGTGTAATTTAAAATTGATTCCTATTAATGAAGCCAGATCTGTATTTACCATACTTAAACAGATGGCAGAAATGTCTAGATGAGAGACATTTAGTGTGGATGGGTGTACTGTCTTGGGTGTAGTGTCTTGAGTCTAGTGTTTAGTGCTCTGCAAGCTGTGGACTATGTAAAACACTTAGTTGATTTTGTTTTATTATATTGTATAGGATTGAAGGACAAAAGCCAGAATGCTGTTTGTTTTTCTCGTTCCAGGGTCACACAGAAGCAGTTCGATGTCTTCGCTTTAGCCCTGATGGGAAGTGGGTGGCCTCGGCTGCTGATGATCACACTGTAAAGGTAATTTATTGTGACACCCTCCTTATGTGCTCGTGGCATGTGGGAATGCTGGGATCATCTTTTTACCAGGCATTACCATCACTCGCCCATAAAAGCCTTTAGTTCATTAGGCAGCTGGCTGAGTCCTGTGGCTTTGCAAGGACCAGTCTGTTTGTGGCAATCCTGCCCAGTGGCCCCCAGGAAATTGCTGCATGTGTTGAAATGCACTTACCCAACAGATGTTGGCACTGTGAGCATGAAGGTTCAGGTTTTGGTGGTGGTAGAGTTGTGATACCTGAACGCTGGCCTTGGTTCTCTCAGTAAACCTTGCAGAATGAGTCGTCTACAGCATGTTTGCTTCGTCACACCAACTTCTGGCTCTGCTCAGTCAATTCAGTAGGGGTGTGTTATCCTACACACTGCACGTGATTATCAGTCTGAAAATTACTGCCAGGGCTGAGCAGAGCAAGAGAAGGAGTTCAGGAAAGTACCAGCTGAAACAGTGTTGTCTCACTGTTGTCTCACATGGGGTATGAGGGAATGGAGATGAAGGACTGATTTTATTTTTAGTTTCACGTGAAATGAACTGATCAGTCATTTCACTGGATTTTTAAGTAGAGACTAGAGCACAGGAAGAAGGAATTGATAAGGGAGTCAGAGCTTTTGGATCTTTGTTTACTTTTGAGGTATAGTTTGTGGGGACAGGTGAAACTGCTGTATTTTATCTCAGTCTCTAAATATAAACCAGAAACTTCTAGGGGACAAATTACATGGAAAATTAAAAAGCAAATGTCAAAACCATTGTCAAAACAACCCAAAAATGCGGCCTTAAATGACTGGGATGGTACTTTTTCCCTGACCATGGCTTTCTTTGACAGACTTGAGTTTGTTCTTGGAGGGGGGAAGAATTAGAAAGTTACCAGTACAAGGAAATGCCAAGTGTGTTGGAAATCTCTAACATTAAATCTCTTCAAGTGTCCCTCTGTTCTTTTCTCCTTTCAGCTGTGGGATCTGACTGCTGGGAAGTTAATGTTCGAGTTTACAGGACATACCGGCCCAGTAAATGTTGTTGAATTCCATCCCAATGAATACCTTTTGGCTTCTGGCAGCTCTGACAGGTACATAAGGGGAGGGAGAAAGAAGGGAAATGTATATGTCTGTTCTCTTTCCTGATGCCCTTCCTTGCAGGAACATGGGAAATAGGAATGTCACACAACTCTAGCCAGCAGGACACCCCATCTGTGCTGGGCAGAACATGGGGATCTTGGCTTCTCATCCAAAATTGATGGCAGCTTCTGCCACACTAGGAACCAATGCAGAGCCTGAAGCATCTCACTAATCCAGCTGACATCCTATGTGAACAGCAGGTAGCCCTGCTCAGCTGACAGCGTGTTTTCTTAGTTCTGGGTCAGCTCTAAATGCCCATCCCTGTCTAGAATCTCTAAGCATCTGTCTGGATTCATGGATCTTAGCTAGACTCGCCTGTGTAGGGTCAGCATTTGTGCACAACGCTGGCAGTCATTCTAGCTATCAGTGTTTTGTTAAATCCTGGATCCTACAGTGATTTCTAGAGGGATGAGCAACTTTATTCTGTTGTGTGTACAGGACTGTTCGGTTCTGGGACTTGGAGAAGTTTCAAGTTGTGAGCTGTATCGAAGAGGAAGCTACTCCTGTCAGGTACATTCAATTCCCACTCAAGTGTGCTAGGCAGTGACTAAAGTGGGGGTGAAGAGAGAAGGGGTTTCCCCAGAGAGAGGGAACTTATTGAGAAGAAGTTTGGGCTGCTTGAGTTGTTGCACAGGCCCACCAGGCTTCCCAGGTGAACACCAGATCGGAAGGTTCACTGTTACAAATGGAGTGGGAATTGTTCAGTGCAGTCAGGGGCCCACAGGGACTGAGCAAGGTGGGAATGCTGTGCCTGATTCTCCACCCACCTTCCTCCCAGGTGTGTGCTCTTCAACCCAGATGGCTGCTGCTTGTACAGTGGCTTCCAGGACTCTCTGCGTGTGTACGGCTGGGAGCCAGAGCGCTGTTTTGATGTGGTCTTGGTGAACTGGGGAAAAGTAGCTGACTTATCTATCAGCAACAACCAGCTGGTAAGCCACTGCTCCTGAGCCTGGGGGAGGCAGCTGGGAGATAGGAGATAAAATCCTCCTACCTTCTTGCAGGCCTTCTGACCTGTAAGCTTGGATCAGACTGCAAGTGGCCAGGGCTTGCAATGTGCCCAGCCCTTAGACAAAGATTGGGGGCTTTTGCTTTCAGCAGCCTTGGCTCCACTTTGTCTCTCTTTGGCTTCTGGAAGAAAGAACTGGGGCTTGGTTTGACCAGTACTTAGAAGCTATGCTTGGCAGAAGTTTTATCCAAGCCTTTCATAAATCATTGGCAACTTTGAGTTGAAAAAGCCAAAGCACCGAACTGAGCAATCCTCAAGCGCGGTTGCTCACGGTCACTCCATCCTGCTTGTTCTCAAAAAGGGCTGGTGTGCACCCTGCTCCTCGATCGATTACCTCGATCTCTTGCCTCTGCAGATAGGAGTTTCCTTTGCACAAAGCACAGTCTCTTCCTTCGTTGTGGATCTCAGCAGAGTCCCGAAGTCAGATTCTATTCCCCATGGGCTGGTCAGGGACGACCAACCTCTTGTGCCACCGACCCCCACAGGGTCTTCCCTTCGCCGCATCTACGACAGGCCCTCAACGAGCTGCGCCAAGCCACAGAGGTGAGGGGGGCTGCTGGCTTGTTGAACTGGGAGGTTCTAAGGAAATTTTTCAGGAACTCAGTGTTCTCTGTCTCTCTGACGGTATGGCTCTTCCCCTGACATCACCTCTTTTTCCACAGCAGAGTAAAGCACAACTCGGAGAGTGAGAGGCACAGTCCGAGCAGTGAAGATGACAGGGATGAGAAGGAATCCAAGGCTGAGATCAAGAACCAGGAGGATTACAAAGAGATCTTCCAGCCCAAGAATGCAATCTGTTAGTACCAAGGGTTATTGTGCTTTGGAGTTGTGTTTGGATTTGAGCTGAAGACACTAAACTGGTTCAGTAGATCTGAACTTTGGCTCACTATAACAGACTTCACCTGTGACTGGAGGATTCAGAAAACTTTATAATTCTTTAATATTCTTTAATGTTCTCTTTGCACACTGAACCACAGATCATGTTGGTGAATGGCTGGAAGGTGGTACCTTTACTAGGGTGCAGTGATGTCTGGTTAAAGCCTGGCTCAGAATCCAGAGCTCCCTTGTAAATGTGTTGCCTTCCTGTCCTGATTAGGGTGTTACAGGAATTTTATTAGCTTGAAATTTCGTTATGTGTAAGGTCAGCAGCCTTCATTGAAGAAGGAAAGGCAAAAGATTTTGTTTAAGCAGTTTAGGAGACATTGTGCAATGCCTTTTCTAGGGAAGTCATAGCCATTATTTTTATTTACTTATATAAGTCAATTTAACAGGAGCTGATTTTTTTCTAATATCATTTGTTGTAACAGTCCCCTGTCTCATGTTTCACACCTCTACAGCAGCAATGAACTACTTCGTCAGTTTTGTCTCTCCATCCATGAAGGCTGAAAGCCTGTGGCTAAACTCAACAATATCGTCAAGGTCCAAAAGAGATAACTCTGCTTGTTGTATCACTGATTACCCTCATGTGTGGAGTTGTTGGAGATCTCTCAGCTCCAAGGTTAACTTAATCACTGATCTGTAGCCTTGGGTGCTCCTTCATTTGTCTGTCTTTTTATTCTTATTCTGTAGGTCGAACTCCTCCTCGAAATGAGCCCTTTCCAGCCCCTCCTGAGGATGGTGAGTGTGGAAATGACACCTTGGAGGGAATGGGGTTAATGTCCCTCGAGAGAGGGAGAGCTGCATGTCTGCAGAAACGGCTCCTTGTAGTCTAGCTATGCAGCACCTTTGCTCTCAGCTCTTGAGAGGAACACTCAGTGTCTGTTTCCCACTCCTTTTCATCTTGGTAGAGCCTGTAGCTGCAAAGGAAGCAGTGAAGCCCAGCCAAGCTGCGGATGTCCAGACCTCGTTGCCAAAGCAAGAGCTTGTAAGTACTGTGTGATCTGTTTGTGCTCCCTCTGTGAACGATGTGAGAGTGCTCGAGACTTTATGATTTCTGCTCAGGCTGATTTGTTACTGAAGGGCAGTAAAGTGCAGCTCCAGGCTTTGTCCTGCCGAGTGTCATCCCTGAGCAGTGGAATCAAGGCCAGGCCTTTGACAGGGGATGTGTCTGTTGTTTTTGCTCTCTGTTTGCTCTTGCAGTGGTGTTTCTCCTTGTGTCTCAAAACTGGGGCACTCTGAAGAGAACCAAGCACCAGGTTTCTGCAAGTGCTTGAACTGAGGCTGGTTTTTTGCCAAAATTGTGAGCAGATGATGGGCCAGTATCCATTATACTGGCTTCTTTAGAATTCTGTCTTAGCCTTCAGGCTGGCCACAGCCCATTGCCCTAATTTCAGATCCTCATAACAGTAACAGCACTTGGCACTTCTGCTGGGGCATCACCATGTGTTCTTTACGAACCTTAATTACATCTTGGTGTGTACCTGAGAGGCACTTTATTGCCTCTTAAACTATGCTAGCAGACTGGAGACTGCTTCTGCCTTAGGACCCTGCTGGGAGAGGAAAACAGGTCAGAAATGAAGGTCATCAGAGTAGGGCCAGACCGTTGCTGCTAGAACTTTCATCCCAATTTCTCCTGCAGCCCGATCCAGTCCAGAGGCCACCGATAGCCTCCTCAACTTCTTTGACCAGAACAGAGCCGTCGGTGATTCCCGCAGCCAGGAATGAGCCCATTGGCCTGAAGGCCTCTGACTTTCTGCCGGTAAGTGTCTCTGGATGATGGTTTCCAGATGATGTCTGTGTTGGGTGGCATCAGAAAGGGGGGTTTCTCTGAGGTGCCTCCATTGTGATTGGCAGCAAGGTGGTGTGAACACAGCAGCGTTGAGCCCTGCTCACAAATAACGCAGGAAGGAAGGGGTGAGACAGTCACTGAACAACTCCACATACTAGACAGTGATTCATTTAGAAAACTGGTGCCTGCCATTACATGGACGTAATAACCTCACAGGAATCTCTGCCTCTTGCATCTTGGAGGCCTCTTGGTCTCTCCTGGGAAGGGTACTCCCTTGTCCTAAAAAAGGAGAAAGACCAGAGCATCCTGATGATCCCAAACTCTAAATGTGAGCAAAGGAAGTAGTGGTTCCAGCGTGGTATGGGCAGGAATCAAATTGAGAGTCTAATAAATTGTCTAAGATTTATGGTTTGTAATAAAATCTGCTGATTCCAGAATAATGTTTCACATTAAAAAATAGGGTTTACATGAAAGAATTTCTTCATCAAAAAATACTGGTTTTGGAAACTTACTTTAAATTCACCTTTTTTTTGAGAGTTTTTCCAAAGCTTCAAACATGTTTGTGATTGATGTAGTAGAAACAGCAGAAAAGAAGTAACTGAGGTCAGAACAAATTGGACATTTCCATTTCAAAGGCCAGAGAAAGCTCCCACCCTTTTGTGCCACGCTGCTCTGTTATTGGTGTCTGTCCTTCCAGGCTGTGAAAAACCAAAGCCAGACCGAGCTTGTGGATGAGGAAGCCATGTCCCAGATCAGAAAGGGCCACGAGACCATGTGTGTGGTGCTCACCAGCCGCCACAAGAACCTGGACACCGTGCGGGCTGTGTGGAGCACCAGCGACATCAAGGCAAGGATGTGGAGATACCTGAGGGGGGCAGCTGAGCAGCTCTGTTTGCTTGTCTGGGGTTGATTCTACCTCACAAAATACAGAGTATGTCACAGCTCTTGTCCCCAGGGGTGCACCACAGAGCGCCTCTGTGTCCCACCTGAGGCTGGGCAGTCACAAAGAAAGGTGGAGAAAACTTTTCCACTGAGGGAGTTTTCTTCCCTAGCCAACTTCACATTTCCTCTACCTTGTTTTGGAAAGGCAGCACTTGATACTGATTTGCATTAACCAAACCAGCTTGAGCTTTGCAATAAAAGAATTTTTTTTCTTCTTCTCCCTCAGAACTCTCTGGACTCTGCAGTGGCAATCAATGACCTGTCTGTTGTTGTGGACCTCTTGAATATTGTCAACCAAAAAGCGTGAGTCCTGGGTGAGGGCAGCCCCTGGGACAGCCAAGAGCCATCTGGCTGGGAGTTGGGAGCACTGCCTTGGACCTGCCTTGTGCCCAGTGGGCTGTGGCAGCATGAAATGCATGTGCTCATAGTCACATCTTCAAACCTGCAGTGCCAGTACCTGCTGGAGATGTTTGGGGCCAAGGAAAATCAGAGTCCTGGGGCTTCATGAAGTGATTCTCCTGAGAGTCAATGAAATATGTCAGAACCTGCCGCTTTCTCTCACGAGGGGGAGTCAGTGAACTTGCTCAGTGAACTTGCTCAGTGAACTTGAGTGTTGCTGCCTGGGCATTTTGCTATAAAGTGTTATTTGTGTTGACTCCTTTGTAAAGCTTCAGTCTCCAATCTCAGGATGTGTCCTTTTCTTTTCAGGTCTCTCTGGAAGCTGGATTTGTGTACTATAGTCCTGCCGCAGATAGAAAAACTACTCCAAAGTAAATATGAAAGGTGAGGCCCCAAGAACGTGGTGGGCCTGGGGGACAGGGTGTAGATGGTGATAAGGGAGCTCCACTGGGCATTTTGTACCTGAAAGAAAATCCTGAGAAATCACAACAGATAGAGTACAATGCTGGTATGATGCCTGGAAAATAGCGATGGAGTTGCCAGGTGTTTGTGGGAAAAGATATGGAAAGTATGCATGGGCAGGAAGAGCGGGATAGTGGGATTTGGTGTAGGTGTGTTGGATTGAAAACAGCCCTGGCAGCCAGGAGAGGATCACATCAATGTAAAACAAATGGGCTTTGCTCACTGATGGGAGTGAAGCTGTCAGCTTGGGACAAGGGGAACGAAGTGCTGCATCAGCCCTGGAGACTCGTTGTTAGGGGGCAAAAAAATTCAGCCTCTTTCTTAAGATGAAGTTTCTGCTCTTCCTTTCTTCTGGGAGAGAGGCTCCTGCCAGAGTCCCTTGGCAGGACATCTTTGCCCTTCAGCAAAGAGGTCCCACTTGGCAGGGTGTGTGCCAGGACCTTTGGAACAGGCTTGCTTTGTCAAAGCCTTGGAACTAAGATGTATTGATACTTGGCCACTGCTCTTCTTCCCTGGTTACAGGTGGCGGACGGGGGGGTGGTTTGAGGGCTGTGTGTGTGGAGGACAGGAAGAAATTCAAAGAGGACCCACTGCTCTGTTTTTCAGTTACGTGCAGACTGGCTGCACATCCCTGAAACTCATTCTCCAGAGATTCCTGCCACTCATCACAGACATCCTTGCTGCACCACCTTCTGTTGGAGTGGACATCAGCAGAGAGGAAAGGTGAGGCACACGCTGTTGGGGGCTTGTTCCCTGTTGGAGCCAGCCTTTCTCTTGGGTGAGCTTTGTCCTCACCGTGGAGGCTCTGATACTAGACTGGGCATGCCTTGCCTTTGTCTGCAAACACCAAATCCTCCTGCTCTGAGAAAAAGGCCAAGAGACTGCTTTTGCCTCCGTCACTGTGCATTGAGTCACACCTAAACAAAGTGTTGGGAGTAAAACCACCCTGTGGCTTCACCCTCTGCTTCACATGAGTTGGCAGCCAGGCCCTGGATTTTCAGTTCATTCACAGGATAGCTCTGTTTTTTTGAGAATTGACCTTCAGAAATCAGCACCTCCTTCCTCCCTGGTCTGTACTGCCAAAGGGGAAAGGGGAGTGAAAGAGCCCTTATGTGGATGCCATTCCCCTGTCTCATCAGGACATGGGCTGAATGCCTGGTGTTTGTCTGCAGAGCTCTGCTCAGATTTCAGCCTCTTCCAGGCCATTTGCAGGGCTTTTCTCTCCTGCTTGAATTGCCTTTCTGGCACTGCAGGAACAGCCACATCTCTTGGGCAGCTGAGGATTTATGCTGTGTCTGCTGTTGTTGTTTTTGCAGGCTCCACAAATGCAAGCTGTGCTACAAGCAGCTGAAAAACATCAGCAATGTCGTCAAGAACAAGTCTGGGCTCAGTGGCCGCCATGGAAGTGCCTTTCGGGAACTGCTTCTTCTCATGGCTGTCCTGGACTAACAGCCACCACTTCCTCACGTGCAAATACAGGTGGCCAAGCTTCCCTCTGCTCGTGGTCTGGCTGGATTTCAGGTCTCTCCATGTGTCCATCTTTTCCCCCTGCCCCCCTCCGGAATGGTAGGGAAGTGGAATCTGGCTGGCTGGTCGCCCACCCAGCCCCGGTGCCTTACGGGCTGGATGGAGGACCCGAGTGGAGAGACGTGTGCTGTGTCAGGGGCCCTGGTGGGTTGAGGGCCCCGCAAAGACCTGTAGGGAAGCTGCTTCATTTCAGCTCTTCATCTCAGCATCAAGCTCTGGGCTGCTCTGTGTGCTGGCCTTTTCCTGGCAGGACGGCTCCCAGCCTGCTGTCATCCCTCCTTCCCGCCTGTGCTGTCCGTTCTTGTCGCTTGGCCCCGTGGGCCGGGGCTGGCTGGCCCCGCTCTCGCTGTGCAGCGTGCTGAGGACTGCAGAGACCGCCCCACAAACGCCTGCTGTGGGGTGGAGTGCCCTTTCCATACCGAAGGAACATCAGCGGCCATGAGGGATCAGCTCCTTTGGCTTCGTCCAACGTGGGCAAGGACACTGTGCCACGGTGCTGGTGCAGTCTCAAGGACCTGAACCAAGAGGAGGCTGGCTCATGGCTTCTCAAACATCCCTGCTGGCACCCAGGGATGCAGGAGATGAATATCTTCAGACTGTGCTGCGATCTGAGGTCTGCCTGGACCTGTGAGAATATATGACTTAAGCAGGACTTGTCGTACGTGTTTGCCTTTGGGGGTGAGGATTTGGGAGGGTGGAGAAACAGAGGGACATGGACTGATTAATGTCTTTCTACATCCACTGGTCCACTCTTAGAGGTTCATTTTTTGTTTTTTTTCCCCCCAATAAATGTCTGTCAGAATCTTTCTGTCCCTCTTTCTTCTTTCCTCTGGGGAAAGAGGTTCCTGTTGGTGCTTCCCCTGCTCTTCCCAGCCTGTCTCCCGTTTTATACACTGGAGCCTGTTCTCCAGGAATCTGTAACTTAAATGAATTTTATTAAAATATTTGTAATTTTTTTTTTTAAAGTCGTGTTAAATGCCTGAATCTCTTGAAGTCCTGTTTACCTCGGCACAGCTCCTGACTGGGAGCACCCAGGAAAAGCAGGGCTCTGTTCCCTGCGTGTCCCAGGGGAATGCTGACCATTCTCGCCCTTCCTGCTGGGAGGCTGCGGTGAGCAACGGGAGAGCCAGCACTTCTCCAGGTGGCTTGTGGAAATCCCGGGGGCAGTTTCACTCTGCTGGGCTGTTCCCAGCCCAAGAAGCAGCGTCATCATCATCATCTGGGGCTCGTCTTTCTCCCTGGCCCCAAGCAGATCTTCCCTGCTGAGCTTCCAGCAGATCTCGGCTGGGAGAAGCACGAGGTGGAGCAGGACGTGGCAACACTGGGGCTGACTTAGGGTTTAACCACTCCCTCTCCTGCTAGTCATGGGAATCCAGTGGCTGCAATCAGGGGGAATCTGCACAGCCAGGCTGGCCCAGGGGCAAGGGGAGGGATGCAATGGGCTTTTCCACCCTAGGGGAGATGCTGGAGCGAGGGAAGGAGCACCCACCCCATGCCAAGCAGGGTTCAAGAACGGCAGCACAGGAGGACTGGCTTTAAGAGTTTATTTAAAATAAGTTTTGTTACAAAACAGGATAATTTTTAATTATTAAAATACATAGAAACATCTAATCATACAAAAGGCTAAATTAATTTTTCCCTTTTTTGTTTTTAAATAGAATATGCTGTGGAAACGTGAGAGGAGAGGGCTGTGGTGGAAGCAGCCGTCAGTGCATCCAGCAGGTAATTGCAGCAGGAGGAAACGTACACCCACACAGGTGGGTGCTCAGGGCCACGGGCAGTGCCATCCCCTCCCGTGCCCCTGCCAGCCGCCATCCCCACACATAAGCCAACAGGCTTTTTGGGCTGGAGGTTTTGGGGTATTTTTGTTTGTTTTCCATTAGTTTTCCATTCCAGGTCCATGTAAACAGGCATAAATATTTCAAACACTTCTTCATCTCGACCACACTGTGATCTCTCTTGACAAGACAATAACTTTACAATAGCTTCATTCGAGACTGCGCCATCCCCCCTGGTGCCGCGGGACACAGGCAGCCCGTGACCGCTCCGTGTCTGTGCTGGGGCAGGGCCTGGCAGCACTGGCACCACGAGGAACAGCAGCTCGGCTCATGCACAGCACCAGGGGCCTTCATGCAACAACAGGGCTTGAGAAACCGACGGGGAAAGGAGCTGCTGGAATTTTTTTTCTGACTTACCACGGAGGAAATGCTGCTCTGAAAGACATCGGGCAGTTGTCCGGGTGCAGTCTTGTGGGGAGCTTATAGCCAGGCTGGCCCTGTGCGGGGTAGCAGAGGCATGGCCAGGGGCTGGCCTGGCCCTGAGCACCCCTTCCAGCTCTAAGAACCCCCACCAGCCCAGTTTCATCGTAAAAACAAAGCTGGAGAGATGGAGGGAGCAGCCAGCAGCTCCCCGCTCTGGCTAAAAACAACTGTCACACAGGTGAGCATCTGAGGGGGCAGATTCCTGCTCAGCACCACTGTCCCCCACCCTGAGAGGGGCGTCTGGCTGCTGGGAGACCCTGGTCCCATGCTGCTCATTGTGAGAGGTGCCATCACCCTGTGGTCAGGGGTCCTGGTGGCCAAGGGAACAGCACCGAAGCCTTTGTGTCTTCCAGCAGCCGTCTCCGTGTCCCTGTGAGGGGCTGGGTCCTGGAGCAGGTTTGGTGCCCAAGCTGGGAGCTGGCACTCATCACAGTGGGACTGACCTCAGCTTCCCTGGGAGGAGACACATGTGGGTCACAGCAGGCAGGGACACAGCCACCAGTGCCCCAGTCCCATCTGGTAGCATTGTAGCAAGAGCTGGTACCACAAGCATCCCCAGGAGCATCCCTGCACAGCCCAGCAGCCCTGCCCTGCCTGGGAAGCGAGGTGAAGCAGAGCCCTCCACCAGCACCCACCACAGGCACTCACCTGGCAGCCACGGCTGCCCCTAAGTCAGGCTGAAATCGAAGGGGAGAGAAGTTCAGCCTGGTGGCACTGCCCTCCCCACACCCCCTGAGCTGCCAGCAGCAGCTTCGCACCACGGTGCTCTTGGGAAGTGCCAACCATGGCTAATTAGCAATTACTTAATGAGCTGATTATGAATCTGCTCACTCCCCCACGCAGGCTTTACCACGGGCTTGTGGTGGGAGCCTCCTTGGATGGAGGGACCCCGTACAGGCTCTCGAGGTGCCCCACCACCCACCTGAAGTGTGGAGCTTCCTGCGGATGGAGGCGGAGCGACTGGAGAGCTGCCCTGGGCTGTGGGATGTGTGGCCTCGGCCAGGTGTTGCTGCAGAACCCGGTGAGTCACCCTGGGAGGAGATGAGGCACAGCCCCAGGGTCAGCCCATGCCAGTCCTCAAAGGGAAGGAATGGGGATGGGCTCATGGGCAGATCGTGCCCGCCTGGGTAGCAGTGTCCAAATGTGCTCTGGGGGTACCAAGGGCTGCTGCAAAACATGGTTTGGAACAGCCAAAGTAGAGCATCAGCTGGACACTGATGGGGACAGTGTCTGCTTGGGGACAACCCACATCCCACCAGGGGATGGTCCCCTGTCGAGGTGGTTCCAGGGGAACATATAACAGGCCTGGGGGAAAACGTGTGGGGGAAAAACAGGGGGACCCCTGAAGTGAGGGAGAAGAGGAAAGGCACCAGCAGCTCCTTGGTTACCTCCAGGTGCTCCTGGCTGGGCCAGGAGGCCAGCTCAGCCTTGCGGGAGACAGGACCCAGCTCCACGGAGCGAACCCTCTCGGCAAACTTCAGGGAGCACAGCGTCTCGCTGGTGTTTTTCTCGGCGGGGGAGACCTGCAGTCGGGGAGTAGCAGGCAGAAAAGTCACCCTGGCAGCTGCCTGTGCCCCCCAGGGGCTCCCCCCCGGCAAACCTGCTGATGGCGGCCGGTGAGATGCTATTATTAACCTGCCCCTCCCGGGGTGGCTCTGTCCATCCACGCCTGGGCCAGCTGGATCCCCTGTCACCAACTGCCACAGCGGGAGGGACAGCCGGGAATAGCTGTGGCAGGTGGCAGGGGCTTGGGCAGCCCCCGTGGGGGCTCTCTGTGGGCACAGGCAGCCGGGGGTTAGGGGGTCACAAAAACAGGGGTGGAGGAGCTGCCAGAGCTTAAAATCCTCCCAGCAAAAAGAGGAGATGTGGAGATGATAATACGCAAGGAGATTGTGCCCACAGGGATGGCCTCCATGTGCAGGCAGGGAGGGCAGGGTCATGGACCTCCAAGTTCATTCCCATTCCTCAGGCTCTGGGGCATAGAGATGGGGTCAGAGCTGCCTCTGGCACTGCAGCTGCAGACCACATGTCCCCATGGGCAAGCCCTGTCCCCTGGTTCCTGCCTCCAGCAACCCTCCCACCTGCCCCAGCACTGCAGCAAGAAAGGACCACACTCATCCCAAACCCCGCCGTGACTGGCCGTGGGAATGCTGGCAGGCCCAGCCCCCTACCTGCACCATCATGAGGGTCTTGCTGTCGCCGCTGAGTGAGTCCTGCAGCAGGTAGGTCAGCTTGGAGTTGCGGAAGGGCACGTGGCCCTGCCGGGAGCGCAGGGCGTAGATGACGTCGCCCAGCGCCGAGAGGGACTTGTTGATGTGCTGCGCCTCGCGGAGCCGGCTGCCCTCCGCGCCCGACCGCCCCACCCGCTCCGAGCCCGCCAGGTCCACCAGGTTCAGCTTCCCTGAGGACAACACAGCCAAACACCCGGGCTGACATCAGCGCTCAGGGCCGCAGCATCCCAGGGTTGTGCAGCCCCGGGCACCCTGGGGAGGGGCTTGCCCCGTGGCACCCACCTGTGGTGCGGAGCCCCGTGCTGCGGTCGAGGCCACGGATGGTGATGATGAGGAGGGCGTGGGAGCGAGAGCTGTGCTCGTTCAGGTTGGTGCACTCTGTCACCCGTTTGACGTGGCCAAACTCAAAGACCTGGGGGAGTCCAAGGAGTTAGGGGGTGAGGCCAGTTCGGCCCAATCCCACGACAAACCCCCTGTGATCCAGGGATGCCCAGAGATGTAACCTGAGCAGAAGCCCCCCCAGTGGGGTGCCTGGTCCATCAGGGTGATGACTGCTGTCAGATCTCAGCCTGGAGGATGCACCAAAGGCAGGGGGTGACAGGCAGGGCACTGTGGTGACAGCCGCATCCCACTAATCCCTCAGGAACCCTGGGCCCCACGCTTTTATTTTTAACCCCCTGCGGCTCACCCCATGGGACAGTGACCTTCACATCACACCCAGGGACCTATTTTGGTCTCTATTACTCCCTAGGGCTTCAGAAATGTTCCCGAATCCATAAGCCAAAGACCCCTCCCGTGTTCACTGCACCCCTGTTGCCACCCTGCTGTGCCCGCCAGCCCCCATCTCCCCGCACCTTGTTGATGTCCTCCACGCTCTGCACCCTGAACTCGGTGAGCCCGGGCACATAGAGCTGCCCGCTGCCATCGGGGCACAGCTTGATCTCCAGCTTCTCCTGTGGCTCCTTCCCCAGCAAGTCCCTGGGAAAAAGGGGCACCCGTTACTATCCCTATCCCAGTGGGATTCTGGCATCCCTTCCACGGCTCAGGGCTGTGTGCCAACACTGCCAGAGCGGCCGCCTCCTCCTGGGAAAGCTGCACATCCTATTTATAGACCTCAGCTCTCTTGGCTCTCACGTGCCTGCTCTCACCCAACTCTGTTCCCCATTATCCTAATGGATGTGCTCCACAGGATCCTCCTGGCCCCTCCAGCTTGAGGCTGGACAAGGGAGGAAGATATTTCTCATGTTCTCAGCTCCCAGTTACAAAGTCCTAAATTTAGCATCTGTGGGCAAGGGTGGAGAAGGGGATGCCCCAGTCGCTGCATCAGGGCCAGGGAGTGGGAGTGATGGCAGGGCAGGGAGCCTGTGTAAGTCATGGAGCTCGTGGGAAAGGCACTGTGCACCAAAATAAATTAAAAATAAATCCTTGCGTGGCCAAACGCCATCACCCAAGGCCCTGGCACAAGCTGTGAGGCCAAGGCAGGGCTGATGGGATGTTGGGGGGAGAGCAGCATGGGGTGACACCCAAAAAGCTTCTCCCCTGTTCCCGTACCTGAGTGACTCGTTGTAGATCTCGGCAGCACTGACGGTGATGGCGTAGTCCCAGTCAGCTGCTTTGCCCCGCACCTCAGAGAAGAGGAGCTGCAGGGCCCGCTGGTTGATCCCTGGATTTGCTGCTGTTCCCTGGTGGATTGGAGTGAGAAACAGGGGGAAAAACACCCTCTTGCGTTTTATTCCCTATTTTTTTCTGAGCAGAAGCAAAGCCCAGCGGGGGTGTTGTGGAGCAGCAGTCACTGTCACTGGTGCCCGCCGGGTCTGAACTGGCCACCAGCCTGCTTAATGGAGGGTGCTGAGATGGGGCACCACAGATTGGGAAGCTGAGGAAGAAGATCGAAGCAAAGCCAGGTAAACTCACCTCCATTGTGTAGGTTTTTCCTGCCCCTGTCTGCCCATAGGCGAAGATGCAAACGTTGTAGCCATCAATGCAGGAGGTGACCAGGGCTTGAACCTCCTGAAACACCTGGGGGTGACAGGGGAGGGTCAGGAGAAGGTGGCTGCATCCCCCCCTCACACCAACAGTGTGGACAGCAGCACCCACCTCCTCCTGGGACGCTTGTGGGGGGAAGACTTTATCCAGCTCGAAGGACACCTGCTTCCCCTTGTGCAGGAGGTGCAGGACAGCGTCATCATCGGTGTCAAAAGTCACTGCATTGGCCGCCTCCGGGCCCTCACCATCCTCCTTTGTGATGGGGCGGACTCTCCCGAAAACACGGATGTTTCCTTGGATAGGGATTGCAGGGATAGTGTCAGGCCCAGCACATCCTGCTGCCACCCTCAGTAACCATCAAACACTGGGCAGGCTGAACGCTGCAGCCCGCTGCCGACTGAAGCATCCCGCTGTCCACCCGAGCACCTTATGGGGATGCTCCCCTGTCCATCCTCCCCCCCTCAGGGACACGCTCTCCCACGATGGGACCTGCCACTCCCCTGCACACCTTTCAGCCGCACCAGCTCGTTGTGGCACTTCTTGCGGAGCTGCAGCTCCCGCCGGTACTTGCGCAGCAGTTCCCGGTTGGTGCTGTGCACCTCCTCGATGGCCTGGCTGATCTGCAGGGGTGGTGGAGACCAGTGGCTCAGCGAGCCAGCCCCCCAACATCTCCACTCTGCACAGAGGGGGGATGGGGTGGTGGTTCCAGGGGTGGCTCACCTCGGCCCGGGCGCTGCGCAGGGTCTCCTGGAGGAGCAGGGGGAAGTCGCGGACCTGACGCTTCAGGCTGTTGTAGTCGTGGGTGAGGGTGCGCAGGGCCGGCTGCAGCGTCAGCAGGTTGGTCCGCACACCTGCAGGCACGAGGCAGGGTGAGGGTCAGGTGATGGCACCCCAGCACCGGCCAGGCAACCCCACAAGCCCCCTGCACCCTCCTCACCCGCCAGGTTCTCGTGCACCGCCTTCATCTCCACCTGGGCGCGGGAAAACGCCTCTTCGATGGCACGGTTCTTCTCCTCCTCCATCGCCTGCATCTCATCCAGCATCTGCCCGTGGGCTCGCTCCAGCTCGGCCTCATACATCACGATCTGGGAGAGGAGCAAAGTGGAGGTGATGCTAACCTGGTGCCCACCTGCTGCCCGCGCCATGTCACCCGGCGAGCACCGGGCAGGCAGGGAACATGAGGGGAGTTCTGATTTACTCCTGTCGCACTCAGACCTGAGCTCGGAGCTGAGCCTCTGTCTTCTGGGAGCTTTGCAGCTGCTGTTCCATCTCCTTCAGCACCTGCCTCTGCATCGCCACCTGCTCCTGCAGGTACTGGTTTCGGGACTGGGTCTCGCACAGGGCTTGTTTTGCCTTGGCTGACTCCACCTCCACCGTCTTGATGATATACTGGGGGAAGAAGCACCCAGAGATGGGATGTACTGGGGAAACCAAGGGGCCTGGAATGGAGCTGTTGTTTGCCCAGGGGGAAATAATTTAGGAAATCATGACCCTGTGTGGATGTGCTCAGGGCAGAGAGGCAGGTGGCACTTGCAGGGCAGCCACTGGGCACTGCGAGGCACCCAGCCCAGCCAGGAGAGATGGAGAGCCCCTTGGTGCTCACCTTGATCTGCTGGGGCTGGGATTTGAGGCTGGCAATGGTCTCCTGGCTGTCCCGCAGCCGCCGGCTGAGCCGCTCCTCCTCCTCGGCTCTCTCGGCCAGGGAGTCCTTGAGCCGCAGCTCCACCTCGGCCAAGCGGTTCGTCTTCTGCTGCACCTCCAGCTCCAGCTCCACCAGCTTGGCCCGCGTCTCCTCTGCCTCCCGCTGCAGCTGAGACAGTTGCTCCTGCAGCCCAGCGTTCTCCTGGCCCCAGAACGTGATGGACAAGGCTGTGTCACCCACGGGTGCCTGTCACTGCCACCACCGCAACCACCACCACCACCACCAGCCACTCACCTGGAGGTGGTGGCAGTCCTGGCACGGAGCCTGCTGCTGCTGCTGCCGCCGCAGCTCCCGCAGCTCCCCCTCGCACGCCTTCATCTCCTGCCGCAGGCGCTCGTTCTCGGCCGCCAGCAGGTCCCGGTGCTTCTCTGCATCTGTGCCCCCCTGCCAGGATGGAAGAGAAGATGGAATCTTGATGTACCCCTTGAGCCCAGCCTGCTGCTGCTCCGGGGAGTCTCTTCATGCTGTACCAGCGAGCCCCCAGCCTGCCATGTTCAGGGAGCCACAGTCTCCTGCCACTTTGGAGCCCTGATTCTGCTGCCCCCCAGGGAGCCCCCAGTCTGCAGCATCAGGGAGTCCCCAGCCTGCTCCATCACAGGAGACCCAGTCTGCTGCTCTCAGGGGAGCCCCAGCCTGCTCAATGAGCCTGGGAAGCTTCAACCCCCAGAGGGGCTTTCACTCCCCATCGCAGGGTGATGGCGCTGGGGGACCTTTGCCTGCTGCGTCCCAGGGACACTGACGTAACACTGTTGGACAGAAAATCCCACAAACTTTTGTTCCGCAGTGTCTCTGGGCCCAGAGGGTCCAAACTGTGACCTTGGGGAGGTTTAATCCGTCTCTGCCCACCCCACGTGCCCTCTTCCTCCTCAGGAACCCGGAGCTCCAGTGTCTCTGGAGCTCAACCCGATCCCGGTGGCAGCTCACCAGCTCCGAGTGCAGCCGGCCGATCTCCTGCGCCTGCTCCAGGACCTTCGCCTTCAGAGTTTCAACCTGTCAACACGGACCAGGTTAACCAGGAAGCACCTCAGTAGTTTTTGGAGGAGACCCTGTGGTGCCACCCCAGCCACCAACATCCAGTCTGTCTCACATTTTTGTTATGCCTTAATTTTCCACCTGGCTCTGAGCGCCTGATTCACACGACCTGATTAAAACGAGTGTTAATGAAAGCCTTGCCTTGACCTTGTTCAACCATGGGTATAATTTGTTCATGTTGAGCATTAGCAGAAACCATTATTTAAAAAAAAAAAAAAAAAAAGGCATCATCTTTGGAGAAGGGAGAAAACAAACCTATCCATAACTGTGTTTGAAGAGCCAGAAGTGCCTTGTCCTGCCCTCACAACATAGCTTCGCTTTGCCTTCTCTATTTTTCTTTATAGGAAAGTTATCTTGGGACAAAGAGGGGGCAGGAGCTCTTCAGGGAGGCCACGTGTCTGAGTCTGACAGGAGGATGCTCCTCAGCCACCCCCATGTGGGCATCTGCCTGTCCCATGGGAACAGGCTGCCCTCCCTGCAAAACCAGGTGGATTCCAGAAATCCTCCACTTTTTTTTTGTCTAGGGACCTGAGGCTCTCCCAAAATCTGCAGTTATTTGAGCAAACAGCAGCAGCGAGTGCTTGGTGAAGCCACCAGTCTCATGGACTGTGTATTAATGGGGTTTGCTCACCTGCTCTGTCCCTTGTCCCCACGCCATAAACCTGCTGGGTGAGCATCACTACTGCCCCAGAGCTTACCCCAGAGGGAGCTGGACCTGCCTGCATGCTTCACCACCATCCCCCAGGTCCCAGCCTGGCTCCTGATTTCCCTACCCCAGAAAGCCGCCAAACTCCTGACTGGGGCGCGCCTGGATATTGCCCCATTCCAATAACCAGCCTTTTCTCTCTAAGCAACCGGCCCTCTGCGGACCATAATTTACAAACTGCTGATTAATAACCAATGCAGATGTGCTGACACGGGGCTATAATTAATCCGGTAAGTTATTGAGCCGCGCCCTCGCACAGATGGCAGCACAACGGGGCAGCACCTCCGTGTGCCCCGCGCTCTGTGGGGCGTGGGGTCCCACAGCTACGGGTGGGGGAATGCGGCTGCTCCCTGATGGCATCGGGATCCCCCCCCTCCACAGCTGTCCGTGCCCTCACTCTGGGTGGGAAAACCCCATTTCCATATTCACCGAGGGAGATTATTAAGGTATTTCTGTAAGCATTTTTAAGAGAGGGGAGGTACTGAGAAGACAGAGTCACGACTTGTTCCGGGGAATCCGCCAGCCCAGCCAGCCGGCACACACGCCGGAGCCTGCCCACCGTTCCCTGTGCCGGTGGTGCCCAAAAATGCCGGTGCACCTCCACCCCCTACCTGCTCGGGCATCTCTGGCTGCATCCTGCTCTCTGGAGGTGACAGGGACTCCTTGGCAGCCGGATCTGGCTCGAGCCGTGGCCCAGCCATCCCCACGCTTTGGAGGTTTTGGCCAGCACTTCACTCCAGCCGGCGTCGGCTGCGCTTGCTGCCGAAGTGGCCGGCGCAGGGCCGGCTCCCGCCGCGCTCACGCTTGTGTCATGCAGAGCATGCCAACCAAATGCAGGACGATTACCTCCGCCTTTTTGACACCCGTGGAACAAGCAGAACCTGACTGCAACAGCTTCCACAACAGCCACATGCAAATCCCTTTACGAGCAGCCAGAATTTCCATCTCCCTGGGACGACCCAGGTCCTTGTGCTGGGAATGCGCCGGCATCAGCGCAGGAGATGGGTTTTGGAGGAGATCTGGCTGTGGCGGCCAAAACCTATCCCTTCTTCAAACAGCTCCGTGCCTTCACATTCACTTTCCACCCCCTGACTCTTAGAAGTCACTAAAATTAAACTGCTGGGTTGGTCTAACGAGCTGATCCTGTGGCAGCCGTCCTGCTGCAGGGCTGCATCCCGATGCCCAAAGCCCTCTCGGCCACGTCACGACCACACACCTTCACCAGCACGACTGTGGTGTCACTCAGGGGACTGCAAGCATCCCAAGGGAGGCACAGCCAAAACCAGTGCTCAGGAACACCCAGCTCCCACATCATCCCTATGTGCCCCAGCAAAGGAGATGCTCCATGATGGAGGTCCTACACTCTTCCCAAGTGCAACCCTCACTAACTGCACACCACTCCAGCCAAGTCACAGCTTGAGGCTGGAGGCCCTGAGAGACCCCCTTGTGCTGCCCTGTCTCCACCGTACCTGGCCTTGCAGCTGCAGAGAGAGGGAGAGCTCGTCGTTCTCCTGGGCAGCGAGCTTCTCCTGCAGCCCCAGCACCTCCTCCTGCAGCTGCAGCTTCTCCTTCTGCAGATGTGCC
Organism: Empidonax traillii; assembly: GCF_003031625.1. Classification (NCBI taxonomy): domain Eukaryota; kingdom Metazoa; phylum Chordata; class Aves; order Passeriformes; family Tyrannidae; genus Empidonax; species Empidonax traillii. The sequence goes on along the minus strand of NW_020955606.1, from coordinate 1,035,132 downwards.
ATGGAGGCCATCACCTTCTGGATCACCGGGAAGGGCCGGGCTGCTGGCAGGCTGGCGCGTTTCCCACTGCAGAGCCTCCCTCCTGCGGTGTGAGCAAAGGTGGAGCCGGTCAGGATTTGGCCACCTCGCTGGGGAGCAGAGTGCCAGCCATGGGGAGAGTCCCCAGGGGCTGAGGTGGGGACGAGAACACAGGAAACGGGACTTGCACAAGCCCCGTGGAGAACGGTGACACGTTGGGAGGCACATCCCGAGTGCCAACGGTGCTGACCACAGCAGGCTGGGCTAACGGTGGCGTCCGGCCAGCTGAGCCCCAGGGCAGCCAAAGGGGATGTGCCAGTGCCAGCAGAGCATCCCAGGCCGCAGCACAGAGTACCTGCCCCCGCCACTGCGCAGTGACCCAGCCCCACCACACGCCGAGATGCTGCCGCCTCGCTCTGATAACAACCGCCTTCACCCCGGCGCTGATTCACCCCGGCATCCTTTCTTCTGAATGAGCAGGTGCCGGTGGAAAACCAGCGTGTGATCATGTCATGCAATTAAAGCCTGCGTCATTACACACAAATATAATGGAAGCTGAAGGAAAATTATACGGGTACCCTGAGTGGCCGTATTGCCCAATCCTCCCGTGTTTGGCTTTCTAACCTTCCTGGTATTATTTTAAACATCATTTTCTGCATGCTAATAGAGCCACCAGCGCTGACAGAAGCCAACCTGGCCATACATCAGAGCCCTACCAAATGACCTGGTAGTTCCCAAGAAGCAATGAGCTGGCCTGACTCATTCCCAACGTGGGGATGAAGCACTGTGGTGAGGGAGCTGGTGGCCAGGATCCCGGCTACCCGGCGCCCTTCCCTGCCTGCCACGCATTTCATCCGCTGCCACCAGAAACCTGAGGTTTCAAAAAGCAGGAGCTGATGCTGGGAATCGCTGTGCTGCCCGCGGGAAGATGCTGCCTGCTTCATGGGAAATGTCCTGAATACAAGAAGAAAGACTTTTTTTGTCTGTGAATCAGACTTTCTACCTTTAAATGGAGTGAAGGAGGCAGCAGAACAGGCATAAAAATGAAATGCTGCACCAAACCACAGCTTTGCTGCTGACAGCACGCCATGGGACTCATCCAGCAGTGGCTGCAGAAGAGATCACTGGGTTCTGTCTTCCTGCTGTGGGCTGGATATCCCAAAAAAGCACTGCCAGGAACTGGCTTTATTTTCTTTTCATGCTGAAAACTCAGCACAGTTCAGGCAGGGGACTGTGGCCTTCTCTTTGAAATCAACCCAGACAAAACCCACCCCAAAACTTCCAAAGCTGACAGGAATGCCAGCTCTTGCCCCTTGGGGAGCATGAAGGGATAAGACAAAAGTACAGGAGACAGGAGGCTCCTGCAAACACACAGCATGTCTGCACACATCATCCACACTAATCCTGGGCTGGGACCCAAGGCAGAGCCAGGATCAGATCTGCAACACTCAGCTGCAAGTCAAACTGCCAGGCAGGGAAATCCCACATGGATAACGCCTTCCTCCATGCTCCAGCACCTTCTTCCTGTGACAGCATCCACGGGAGAGGAGATGCTGCCCTGTGTTGTTACATCTCCCCCTGGGCAGATGCACTGGTGGTGATGAGGTGTCTGAGTGCAGCAGGCACGGCACACCGACCCTCCTGCTTTCCCAAATGCTCTGAAACCCATTTGGAAAGTTGCCCATTTCCTTGGCTTTGCCCTGTTACCACTGCCACACAGACCCCTTTTCTCCTGCTTCCCTGCCCCTTCCCAGCAGCCACCCCACGCCGGGAGCTGCTCTGGGATGCATCCTGGGACCATGCCAGCAGCAGCTCCTGAGATGCACCCTGACAAGCCTGCACAATTCAACCCTGACACAGAGAGACTGGAAACCACGGGATTTCCCCAACCTGACACATTTCCACACACATTACATTTTCCTTAAGGAGGAGGAAAACAGCAGTGGATTCACCGGAGCTCATCTGCTCGGTTCATCCAGTTCAATAATTCATCGGTCCCCGTCACCACCTGGCAGCTGGCTGGTGTTGGATTTCTCCTGTGACCTGTCCCCCTCCGTGAGGCAGACACATCTACGTGCACCCCCACGGAGGAGAGGTTTCTCTGATACCCACCAGCAGGAACCAAGAGCCCATCCCGTCCCATCCCAACCCTCCTCCCGAGCACCCAGCACCCCATCGCCGCTGTCCCCCCACCTGCTTTCTCCAGGTTCATGGTGGAGGCCGCCTGCACCGCTGTGGCAGCTGCTGGCTGGCAGGGGGATGCCAGCGGCTCCTCCGTGCCTGGTGTCAGGTCCCAGTGCCGGGGCTCCTCCCGCCGCTTGCACGCTGTGTCCCGCAGGGCCTGCGTCCACGAGAAGAAACAGGTCAGAAGGGAGAGGTGAGATGCAGCAACTGGGCACGCCGTGCTGGACATGATGCCAGCAGCCAGCACTCCAACGGGCTGGCCGGGAATGAGCAGGGAGGGCAGCACAGAGGACAGGACAGTGGGGCCCGGGAAAATCCTCCCTCTGAGGGAGTTGGGTGTTGGGAAGCTGCCACAGTGAACTTATCATCTTGCTTTTAGCTCTCCCCATAAACAACTCCTTCTCTCGGACTGGCCGTGCAGTTATACTGGATATTAACTATTTTTCTTTCTATGGCCTTAAAAAATGACCCTGACTTGCAGTCAAGGTTGAATGTGAAGTTGCTTGCTGTGAACTGTGGCTCAGGTAATTCCCTGCCCAGTGGGATGGAGTCCAGCCCCCCAAAAAAACCAGAAGAAATCCGGAAGAAGCTTTTGGAAAGCTGAGATAAAAGGTGATGATCAGCTGAGCTCACCCTGGTCAAAAATGCCTTTTCTAGCTTATATCTTATCTCAGAGCCCGTGGCATCACCCCACAGATCAGCATTGCTGAGGAGACATGTCTCACCCCAGCAGAAGGGCAAACATGCCAGTAATTTGAGAATAATTTGGAAGGAGGTGGTGGCAGCATCCTCCTGGAAAAGCCGCGTGTCTGCGGTGCCTCTGCATCTGAGACTCCAGGAGGGTTTTGCCGGAGGGAATTCATTGAGGCTGGTGTGAGATAAGGCAGTGTTTTTCTTCTTTTCAAAGAAGGGGAATTTGAATTGATTTGCCTGAAGCCCAGAGTGAACTAGTGGCAGCAACACCAGTACACAGTGTCCCGACACTGTCCCTGGCTGTGCCACCCTTCCACCTCCTCCTCCTCCTCCATCCCACTGGCAAACACCACCTTACGGCACTGCATTTCCTTATCACACCTCTGCCTTGAGCTCTCCTGCTATCGTGACCCATTAGTGACCCAGAAAATGTTATTCTGGGCGGTTCCCCAGCATTTTTGATGCCTTGTGAGTCCCAGGAGATGCTCTTCCCTCCCTACTCATGGCAGCAGCTCCGCTCGAGGCACGTGGTGCCGGGGTCCAGACAGAAACTGTTTGCAGTGAGGGAGGAACAGCTCTCACTGAGGGATGGCCCAGCTGAGCGTGGGGCATCCTCCCCACCATCCCAAAACTGCCCTCCCCACCCAAGCCACAGCTGGCTCAGTGCTCCTCACCTGGAGAGCCCGGCAGAGCCCACGAGGGTTTGCAGCGTCTGGCCAGCTCACACCGAGGATTTTACGGTGAAGCAGAGGGATCCGGGGAGAGGCGCCTGCTCTGCTCCCAGCACTGAGCCTGTCCTGCCCGCAGCCTGAGATGGAGCAAAGAGCATCACTGGATCAACCTGAGAGCCCGGGATGGACACAGCTTTTGGCCTAGCTCAGCAAACCCGCCTCCTCCTCCCTGCCGCCGCCACCGCACCGGCGTGGCAGAGATGGTGCCTGACTTTTATTAAAAATGTTAATTATGGTAATTAGAAAAATTATCCCTTGGGGGGGCGGAGACTTGTTGCCAATGACTAGTAAGGAGAATTCAGGGTGCAGCGTCTGCCTGGCCTCTGCAGGACCAGATCTGTCCCCCCCACCAGGGACATCCCAGCTCTGCCCCTTGCCAAGCCGCTCCGCTTCCTGAGATCCTATCTCGGAAAAGCTGCCAAAGCCAGCTTGCATCACCGAAACCAGACGGACGGACCCTGACGGCGTCACCTCCCTCCACTGCCCCCAAATATTTCCTTTATTTGTCAGGCAGCCAAACCCGAAAGCAGCCAGGGCAGCAGTTCCTGCCCTGCTGAGCCACGCAGAAGGAAAAGAGCAACTCGAGGAGCCTTCTCCCACGGCTGTGTCCTCCTCTGCTACAGGAAAAGCAGCTGGTGAGGGTTATGTCCCACTGCTTGGGGACCCTGCGCCCTTCCCCCCACACACACCTGCCTGCCACAAGCGCTGCCACCATCACAGGCAGCCAAATCTCTTCTCCAGCAGGCAGGAAAAAAAATCAGCAACCCACAAATCAAGCCTCAATAATGCAGTTTTTTCTCTAAAATCATCCAGAGGCAGTTTGGCCTGAGGTGGACGCAGTGTCTGGAGGGAAATGTGCCCTGATGAAGTTAGCCTATCACTCTGGACTTCTTCCCAGCCTCTAATTATCCATAACATTTTGCACGCGCCAGGAGAATTGAGTGTTTCCAAAGCGTTGGAGAATGCCCCGATAAAAGGTGATGAGTTCCCCATCCCGGCATGGGCAGAGGCAGCCACTGGGCAGAGGAAATGCTAGAAAACCCCGTTTTCAGAGGCTTTGATGCCAATCAGCACTTGGCTGGACTGGCTTGGGTGCCAAGGAAGAAGCAGTGTCCGGAGAAGCAGCTGCCAGTACCTCCGGATGGAGAATGCTGAAGTCAACAGAAAAAAAGCTCAAATGGGGGGATGGGTTGGGGGGGTTCAGCCCCCTGCTTTGCCAAAACCCATTTGGCACCTCTGGAAGGGAGGTGGGCAGGGCTGTTTTCCAACAAGCGGCTGCAGGCTGGGGCAAGCAGCTTCCCGCCCGCACGCAAAGCAGCTCAGCTACCGCGGAGGAAAACCCCGACTAAACTCACCCACGGGGTCCATGCACTGGGGAGGGATAAGGAGACCTTCCAAGGAGATGAAGCCAGGTGAGGCAAGGGCCCTATGTCTGCCCTGCCACGCTGATCGCTCCGTTTTCTTTCTTACATGTTAAATTTTAAACATTCTCCCTAAGTTTGCCGCTCGGAAGGGCCAGGAGGGAGATGGAGGCAGCCCTCTCTGCTCATCTGCTCTCTCCCTGGCTGTCCACTGCTCTGTGCCCGCTTCCCAGTCCCCGTTTCTCAAACCTTGAGCTTCATCCGGAAAGAAATGTGAAAAATGCAGGCTTGCCTGTTCCCAGCCTCTCCTTCCCCAGTGAGAAGGGCGTGAGCTCGGCAGGCTGAGCCCCAAGGGGCAAGGACAAGCCACCGGGCCGTACTCACCGTCCGGGACAAGGTCCTTCGTCTTCCAGACGGCTCCGCCGGAGGGCCCGGATCCCAGATCCCAGGCTGTGCGGGATGTGATCATGGCACGGGGGTCCCGAGTGCAGCAGCACCTCTGCAGAGAAGCGCAAGGACGGACATCTCAGCCGTGCTCTGTGTCCAGCTGTGAATCCCAGCGGACCGCGCCAGGGCAGACCACGACAAGAACGCCGGTGCCGACTCCCGAAACCCGCAGGAAGTTGCACCAATCCCGATTTCGCTCCCGAAAAGGCGACAGCCCCGGGCTCCCTCCGTGCTCCCGGCGGATGTGACATAAACAGTGTCTGTAATTAATTTACTCATTCCCGAAGCCTCTCCAGGCCCCTCCTAACCTCCGGCCGGGGCTAACTTCGGGAGTTAGGAACTCCGGGACTACGGGCAGCTCCACTCCGCTCCGCACCGCACACACCGCCCGGCACCGCCCGCTCCGCACCGCACTCGCCGCACACACCGCACCGGGGGCCGGCTCGGCGGGGAAGGGGGTGCGGAGCTCCGGGACCGCCTGCCCGCCCTCCGCGGGGTCCCTTCCTCCCCCGACCGGCGGCCCCGGGGGGCGGCTCCGGGAAGGCGGGAGCAGCAGCGGGGCGGTCCCGGTGCCGGTCGCGGTCCCGGGGAGCAGGAGGCGCAGCCCCGCCCCGCGCCTCCCCGGTGCCAGTGCTGGTTCCGGTGCCGGTCCCGGTCCTGGTCCCGGTGCCGGGGGCGCCGCCCGCCGCAGGCTAACGGGGAGCCGCGCTCTCGCCGCGCCGCGGGTGCTCCGTGCCGGCACACCCAGCTCCTCAGACAAAGGGAGCCCCTGCCCACCCCGGCCCTCCCCGCCGCCGGTGCCGCCCCCGCGGGGCACTCACCGGGTGCGGGTCGATGGCGGCGGTGGCGGGGCGATGGACGGTGCCGGCCCCAGCCCCGTGCCCGCCCTCCCGGGCACTTCGGTAACGGCGGCGCCGAGCTCCGCCCCGCGCTCGTTGCCGTGGAAACCCGCGAAACCCCCCGGCGGGCGGTGGGGCCGGGGCGGCACCAACCAGCACCCGGGGCTGCACCTTCCCGCACTTGGGGCTCCCGAGCAGCAGCCCCGTCCTGGCTGCGGGAGCTCCCGGGGCGCCCGAGGGACACCGCCCGCCCCTCTCGCCAGAGCCCGGGGAGCTCAGCGGAGCCCCGGTGTCCCCCCATGCCCTTCCCAAGGCATCCCGGTTTCCCTCCCGGGATTCCCTGACTCTCCCTTGTCAGAGCCCTGGGGTGGCTCCCGCTGTGTCCCGGGTACCCGCGGTATGTCCCTGCCTTTCCCGCCCTAATCCCGGTGCTCTTTGCGGGCTTTCAGTGTAACCACGTCCCACCTGTGCAACCCCCCCGGCACGGCTCATCGGGGTGAGCCTGGGGGACCGTGGGGATGGTGGTGCTGGTGACCTACACACCGAGGACCAGAGGTGACAAACCATGCCCTCACCCTGTCATGTCCCCACTGCTCCCAAACACCAGTGCATTCGCTGGCAACGATGCCAACCAGCACCCCAGGCTCACCGGGCCTGGGGGCACAAGATTTTGAATGAAAAAACAACCTGTTTCTAGCCCACAGGCACGGAGAAAACAGCCTGACATGCCAAGACCTCTCCAGAGGCCCTGGTGTTGTCAGAAAGGCAACAGAAAATCCTGCTTTAAATATAATTTATACGCATTTTTAGGATGTGAGTTGTGTCTACGAGCCTGTAACGCACACACAACCCTCATGGTAATGGCTGGTTTGGGTGACACAGGTCACTCATAACTTGTTCATGCTAATGAACTGGCAGTACCGGATGCTTCCCACAACAAAGCTGAACTTGGCATCCACAGTGATGGTGGCAGGTGCCCCGTGCAATGGCTCACATCTGCCTGATTCCCAGCATGAAGCCCTTTTGGCAGGGATGGATTATAGGCATGTGTGCCTATAGACACATCCATATGTACATACATGCACCCAGAGAGGCCCTAAGCAGTTGCTGATTTGCATAAGTACCCCATTATTTGTGCAGGTTTGGGGATAATATTGACACATGTAAAGTTACTTTCCCCTTTCTGATAGCGACTGCAAAGCCCTATCACCATTGGCTTCACTTACGAACTGTAAGGGTAAAATAAATGTCTATGTAAATGACTTTAACTGGTAAGTAATTTCCTGGCTTTTGAATGCTTCGGGTTTTTAATGGTATTGCAATTATGCAAAGCACGTAAGTTGTATCAATTACATCAAGTAAGTCTACATTAGGCAGGCACATGTGTGAATTCCCCAGTTTAGAAGAATAACTTAATGAATAAGCATGGAGCAAAATCTGAGATGCAAGGAAGGGTTCTGTGCCAACAGCCCTATTCAAACAGTCACCTGTGAGCATTACAAAACCCACCCCTCCCAGCTGCAGGGCTGTTTTTCTGGCGAGGACAGCGTGGCTCTGTGACAGCCCCAGCACAACAGGAACAGGATCTCCAGGGATCCAGAAGTGGCGTTCCTCTGGATGCACGCTGGTGACCAGCTCCCTTTCCCTGTGTGCTGCAATGCTGTTCAGCTCCAGGGAGCACCGTGGATCCCAGGGGACACCCACTTGCTGCTGGATGTGCCGGGGGCCTGGCAGGCAGTGGGGATGCATGGGAGCCTGTGCAGGCAGCACAGGCCTCACACACCCCCTTCTCTGCAGGGATTCACCTACACTGGCTGGAATAATCTCAGCCTGGTCCCCCAGCGATGTTCCCGTCCTCCTTTTCTTGGCTGTCATGTCTCCGTGACCTGAGCGAGCACCGGCTGACGACATCGCTGGAGGTATTTTTAGAAATGCTGCTTTGCAGGCAGGCAGAGAGAAAAGGCAGCGAGCAGCAGGACTCACCGCCAGCAGCACCCTCCTGGCAGCACCCAGCAGGTAGTGGAAAGGCTCGATATATTGATGACCATCAGTGCTAAAACAGCTGCCCTCCATGCATGGCACCAGCTGTGCCAGCCAGCCACGGGGCATGCTGCAGGGGGACAGTGACCCTGGTGTGGGTTTGGCTCTGCTTTTAGCCCAGCCTGGGCTGTATCTGAAAGCATCGCTGCTGTGGTGGCTGTGAAGTCAGGCAGGTTAATTTGCCTTTTACTTGGGTGAGGGGAAGCGATCGAAACACATCACTGAGTGGGGCCCTTTGCATTGGGCATTTGTTCTGCCCTGAGCAAATATTTAACCTACATCTGTAGGACAGCTAAAAAATACCCCAAAAAGAAAAAAAAAAGTGACTCCCCCTCCCCTCCCTTCGAGCAACATGATAACCTTGTCCAGGAATGCAGGCGGGAACACACCTGATACCTGCTCTACTGTATACTGGGATGTTCCGTGCAGAAAATTCCCACCAGAAGCACCAGACATCGTGAGAATGTGTCCCCAGAGCACAATTAATTATAAACCAGCCCATTATTCTAATTTTGCTCCTCCTTGAGGAGGGAGGTGAGGGGATTTCTCAGCGTTGCTGAGGCACGGCTTGCCAAGCCAACACGAAACACTTCTCAAAGCAGGAACAAACCCCAACATTCCTACATTCCTACATTGCCATTTCACACAATGACAGGAGTTTTAATTAAGTCTTAGCATGTGCTCCTGAGAAATTTATTACTCATTTTAAAGTTCACTAGCTGAATTAATGCAACCCTGAGGCTCTGATCCTCGAGATAGGGTTGTGTGGAACTGGGTGGAGAGCAGGAGCTGGGGAGGGGTGTTGCGAGGATTGCTGCCAGAATCCAACACGTTGGGATGATGCTTTGGATGGTAGTGGGGGCTCTGCAGATCAGCCCCCCCTGGCCAAGTCCTGTGAGCTGGCTAGGCTGGGTTTTTGGATAGCCATGGGCAGCAGGGAGGCAGTCCACAAACAAGGAGCCAGCAGCTCTTGCTGGGAGCTGCTGCATGCCACAGCTCAGCTCTCCCATGTCCCCCCATCCAAATCTCCTCTATATCAAGCAAATAACAAAAGCAACATCTTTTTCAACCTGCTGTGTTCAGGTAGAGAAAACCTCTGCTGTGCAGGCAGCCAGGGCAGTGCCATGTGAGATGAAGCAGCCATCAGGTGGGCGACTCTTTCACCCCTCCAAATTTCCTATCCCGGACTGCGATGCACAGCCATCCAACCAAACCTCAGCCTCTGTCTCCCTTTTTTTTACCTACCTTTTATCTTTGTCATGTTTTTCGGCTGGCCTCAGGTACAGCTTGGGTTTGGCTTTAATGCCTGTGCCTCCCTTATGCAAAGCACTGCTGGGCTCATCCTGTGCCTCTCCGGCTGCTGGGGAGCAGGGAGCTGCTCTGTGGGAGGGCTGCAGCTCACCTCCTAAGTCATTAATGTTTCATGGCATTAATCAACACGGGCTCCTGCTTATAAAGCGCTTCTTAGAAACAAGGCTAAGAATAAGCAGGAGGTGTTGTGGCCGAGGCTAAACCCTCTCCGCTGACTGGGAGATGCCCATGCTGGTTGGAGCAGACGCAGCAAGGGGGCACTTGGATGCCAAGTAAATGCCATCCAGGCCATTTTATCCAACAAATAAAAATTTGGGCTGCACTGGGAAGATGGCTGCATCCCAGGAGGAGCTCCTGGTCTGTCAGGAGCCCACCAGTGGTGCCCCAGCCAGTGGTTACAGGGTGTCCTTTGGACCCTCCCCATGGGACCTTGGGTGCTTTATGCAATTCTTTTTAAATGAAGAAATGTCTGAAGATAGAAGCTGCAGGTGGGTAATTGGGATCTTTTCAGAATTTTACTATTTCACCAGTGTCAGGGTGTGCAAAGACAGGCTTAGGCTTTCCTCTGCACAGGCAGAAGGGAAGGGAGCCCTCTCCTTTAAGAAATAGATTTAGTGCTCAGCAAACCCATTTATTTTTAGTGCCCTCTAAAGTGTGCTTGACTTTGGAGGAGAGAAGAAGCAAGAGCAGTAATTCTGAATAATTTAGGGAACAGAGTTTTAGGGCTGAAGTGGCTCTGCCTTTCTGGGGCAGGGGCTGGAGGAATGCTGGGCTTACTAACAACATCCAGCTGGTTTAGGCATGGGCAGAGGTAAATCAGGGAGAGCTTCCACAGGGGAAGAGGGAAATATCCCTCTGGTCATAAAGCAAATGCAGCCACGTGAGGGAAAATATTGTGATGGTGGGTAGAGCATGCAATGAGCTCAGCTGCATCCTGACTGCAATCGGAGAGCTGCACCCGACAAAGACATGAATATGCAAACGAGGCGGGATATTCACCGATGGAATTAAACAGCTTTCCCGCTAACTGGCTTTGACTGCTCGATATCAAGCTGTCTGCAAAGTCCCACTGCGACTCCCTCCTGGCACACCAGGCTCACTCCGTGCCACCTTTGGATTTTAAGGTGCCCTAGGAATGCTCAGCAGGCACAGTCCAGCCGCTCCACTTGTGTCTCAGCGATGGAGTGCACAGGATGCTCTACCACCCCTGCTCTGCAGCTTTTGGGCACCAGGAGTCCTCCAGCGGGCTGGGAACGTTATCTTCCCATGGATTACTGACACGGGTTATATATAATGGATGTCTTTGAGTTCTCACTGCACAGCTCAGAGCCACAGAGCAGCGGAGATCCTTGGCCACGGCCCGGGGATGCACCGGCTCAGCCGTGCTCAGGTGCCCATTTGCATCCAAGCCCCATTTCCCTGGCACCGTGGGGATGCTCCCACCACCTCCACGCCCTGCTGGGTGATCTCTTCCCCGCTGTTATCTACACTGAGCCAGAGCATTCCAGCCCACCCCATCCTATCACAGCTTCCCACTCACCAAGGATAAAGCCTGAGGTCTTTATAGCTTAACTGACAGGAGCATATTTCATGGTGATTTAGTTATTATGAACCTAAGTGGGACCAAATTATCCTTTTTTTTTTTTTTCTTCTAAGGTGCAATTGAGATGGTGAACAAAACTGCACTCTATTAAGAGTAAGAGTCACCAAAGAGATCCATGAATCTACCTGCCAAAATTTTACAGGAAAACCTGTTTTTTCCTGTTAACACAAAAATAGATATGCAGCTACCACAGAAACTCATCCTGTTTCAGAAAAAAAGAAAAAAGGCACAAAATTTCTTGTTCCTGTGTCGGTGCTTCAAAGATTCCCTTGCAGCAGACTACAGGCTTACAAACTGCAAATAGGATGGCAGGATCTGTCCTCAGAGCATGTTTTACACCCAAACAAAGGGTCTCCAGCTTCCTGGCTGAGCCAGGGGAAGTTGTGGAGAAACGCTGAATTCCAGCCTCCTGCTGAGGCTCAGGGAAAACGGAGCAGCACGGCGCTGAGCAAGGCTATTTTAGAACTGAAAAGTTTTCCATCTACTCCCAATGAATATTAAACAGCCCCACGCTTCAGCTCTGCTGCCTGCACCCGGCGCCGCGTGAGCAGATTTAATTTCTCTTTATGGAGAGGAGCAGACCCACACCCGTATTTTCATGCAAGTGCCTTAGAGGTGAAAGGGATGTGAAGGGTGAACCCGAGTCCTCTCTGCCGGGAGATCCCTTCAGCAATCACTCACAACTGGAAAAACAAGGAGACATTAAGGAAAAGCTGGCAGCACAGGCAGGAGGAACAATCATAAGGGTTTATGCAGACTGACGTGGAATAACTGCCAGCTTGCTGGGAACTTCATGTAAACCTTCATGGGCTTTGCTTTCGCATCTGTTTGCAGATCCAAGAGAGGTGTCAGGTGAAACAATAAGGATGAGATGGAGAAGGAAATGGTAGTCAAGGTGGGACCAAGGCATGGCTGGGGTGCTCAACATCCCAGGCAAGATGGAACTGAGGCATGGCCAGCATGCCCAGGTGAGGTGGGACCGGGGCTCTCTGGGGCTCAGACATCTCTGTTCAGTTATCTTCACCTTCAGCCCACCAGACAAAAAGTGCTGCTGAATTAACCCCTTGGGAAACAACAGCAAAATAACCACAGAGCACCCGTGTGCAAACACCTGGGCATGTTTTGTGAACACGACTCCAACACAGAGGCAATTTTGCTGGTTTCCATCCCCAGCCTTTGCTGCTGGAACAGACCATGCCCTGCTCACCCCCCAGCCCCTGCCACTGCTCTCACCTGTGGGCCCATCCAGGCCAGCCCTGGTCCTGGGTGCGTTTTTTGGAAGCCTCCTCCTCCACAGGCCAGTCTCCACACCATGCCCACAGGTCGGCACGAACACCCCTGGAGGCTGCGCCGCTCGCCGTCCTCGCCGCGGGCAGGGATGCTCTCCACGGCCTGCACCCCGCTCCTCTTGCTGCTCCTCTTGCTCCAGCCCTGCACTGACAGCCCTGCCAGCACCCACAGCGTGTGCATGGCTCAGGGAAGGGATGCTGAGCTCCAGAGAGGGTCCGTGGGAACTCCCCTCCAGCCTCCCTAGGGCGCCGGGAGCCGGCCGGGGTGGTGCGGCTGTGCTGGCAGCAGCAGCTCCCTGGGGTGGGATGCTTCACCACACTTTTCCACTCTTGGTGCCACACTCCTGGCACGCTGGCACTGGAAAACTGTTGCCTTTTCATCAAGGGCTTTGTGACTCCGTCGCAGTCTCAGGGTGAAGGCCCTGCAATTCTTCTCTTCCCTTATTAAGGGGCAGTAAATGCTGTTGTAAAGGTGGTCCGTGATGGTGCCTGGTACCAGAAGGGTCCCAGTGCTGAAGCAGAGCCAGGGTCACAGGATCCCCCAGGGATGCTTCCCTCACTGCCAGCCTTCCCAGCGAGCAAACAGGGTGGCTTCCTGCCCCCAGTGTCTCCTTCACTGCCGAATTTCTCAGCCCATGTAAACCTCTCGTGGTTCTGTCCCATCCGTGACCAGAGAGAGAGAAAGCACCGTCCCCTCCACTCCCATCTGCCAGTGCATTAGGAAAATGAGAGCTGATTAACGCCCATCCCCTCCTGAGCACCATTGGTCCCCAGCAAATTGCTGACACCACTGATTTAGGGGCAGTGGCAGACAGGTGGACTTCCCTCCCTCTGCAGACATCCAGGCTTAGATGGGTTGCTCGGGTCTGAGCATTTGCTACAGTCAAAAGAAGTGCTTTAATTGCACAGAATGAGCGTGTTAATCAGATATTTTATTCTATCACCTCTCAGAAGGTTGGTTCAGGCAGTGCCTTTGCTTGCAGACCTGCTTCTCCACCGCACGCCAGGCGAGATGGGATGGGAAGGAGTTCGTGTGCCCACACCACCCCATCAACCCACAGAAGTTGGAAGGGCCCTGTAGCACCAAAAACTCTTCTGTTTCTCAAGGCAGGCCAGCTGGAAAGCCCCATTTCCCTCCCATTAATCTCCACCTGCCAGCACTTTCTAGAAGGCAGTTAAGAGCAGTGAAACTGGGGAGATTTGCAAAATAAACAGCGATCAAACGCAAAGCCCTGGGTTCCTGCTCCGAGGGTGTCTGCCAAGACACACAGATCGTATCGGGCTAATTTACAAAAGGAAAACCGCCCTAATTAGTGTTCAGGAAAGCACTTTAATGAGAAAAGCATTAGTGCAAAAAAGCGAGAGTGCCAAGAGGTCAAGCTGTTCCTAAATGCCAGAAAACCAGGAAACAGGGCAGAGCCCACCCAGGAGGCAGCACCATTTTCTCACTTTTTAAATAATACCTCAGGTTATTAGTGAGGAATTTATAAAACCCAGAGCCAAATGCCCAGTGGCAGGGCAGAGCCTGTATGCAACAAGCTCTGAGCATCGCGATGCCGGGTGTGGGCAGGGCCCAGCTGTCTCCCCTCCTTTTTGGGGCAGAGGGTGGGTTTTATAGCTGGAGTTCTCCGCTGTGAAGGGGAGACCAGAAGCCCTGCCAATGCCTGGAGTCCCGTCTCGCTGGCGGCTCTGACGGCGGCCAGTAACCATGGCAGCGGAGGGGTTTTCACGTGATGCTGGTATTTCTGCAGCACAAAAGAGCCTCTTATCTAGAATGAGTAACTAGTCTGGCTGGTCTTCATTCCTTCGGTTCTCGCTAAGACAGAACGGCACGGGGCGGCTCATGTGATGCCCACCCTGGGGCCAATTCGGACCATCCACGTGATGCTCGTCCTGGGGTGAATCCGGACCATCCACGAGGAGGAGGGATGAGAGGCTCCAGAAGGCCCGCAGATGCTCCCAGGGCAGCGATCAAGCTGTGAGGAGGCAGAGCCCTCCTCCCCAGAGCCCTCCTCCCCACCTCTTCCGACAGACAGAGCTGGGAAGGGAGCAGCGGCTGTTTCGGCAAGCTCAAGTTTTCAAAGTGAGCACCTGCAAGCCCTGGGAAGCACTTTAGGGCAATGCTGGTGTGACAGCCCAGAGCTGGCAGGGGTGTTCCCTGGCCACCCCATGACATCAGTCCCCACGACCTGATTTATCTCACTTCTCCAGTTGTTTACATTTCTTCTCAAATTCCTTCCAGTTTGTCCAAGAAAGAAGTTTGAGACTTTAACTGTTTGACTTCCAGCTCTTTTAAGTGACTTCTAAAAGCAGGAAAAACTGCATGAAATAATGTAGCTTTCCAGGCTTCTCTTCTTCAGATGAACTCACACCCAACTCACTGATACTGGGCAGGTCTCCCTAAGAACATTCACCCTATGGCATGAACCAAAGTGGGCGAGTTTCATCTCAAAATAAGAATGGGTAAATGAGGAAAGAATGAGAAAAGGAAAAAGGTCATCCAGCCTGAGCTCAGCCTAAACTGCTGTTAATAAACGCTGGCATGGGCATCTGTGGGCTTGTGAAGCTCTGTGTGAGCCCTTCCCAAATGGTGGTCTGGCTGTTTTTCAGGATGTTAACTCCAGAGAGACCATTTCTGCACTTAAAAGGGGACAGAGAAAATCAGACTTGTGTTAACTCCATTTTAGAGGCAGGTAAAAGGGATTTGGGGGGAGTTATATGCAACCACGACTCAAAGCAGAGCTACACAAAGTAAAAAAAAAATATATATAGGCAGAAAAGGTGGGTTGCAGACTGTTCCCTGAACCAGGACTGTGTCCTGCTGGTTAAGGTCTGCAGGCTTCAAAGTTAAAGTGCTTAATTTTATTTCAGGCTTTCTAATTGAACACCATTTAAATGGGCTTTCCATTTATCCTGAAATTTCTTTCTGGACCCGAGTCTAATCCTCAAACCTGCTTATTTGCTTTTACTTTCGTTACAACCTTATCAGTGATTAACCTGCACTTAATCTTTTTAAAAGATTGCTCTGGCTATAAATACAGAGAAGCTACCTGCCCTGTTTCTATCCAGAGGAAAGCAACCTCCTCCACCATCAGATGCCTGTGTGGGTTATAATGTTCCTTCTGTGAGCTGATTTTTTTAATGGGAGACATTTGTCTTCTTTAACTTCATACAGAGCATCAGATCAGTATCAGTTCTCTGAAGGACATAACAGCACAGGTCACAGGGAATATGAATATAAAAAGTATATATGTATTCATATTGATACTTTCATATATGTAAACAGTATATATAAAGCCTCCAGTAAAGATGCTGCTTGTGAGGCAAAAGCCACCACATTCCTTCAGCTCCAACAGTAAGCTCTGTTTCCTCCTCCAGCAGTCCTCTATTCCACTTATTTCACTAAAAAGCAGCAACAGCTAAAATATCACTGCAAGAAAACCTGGTTTCTATGGCAATAAGCAGCTGCCTGGCAAGATCCCTCAAGTACTGCATTCATATTCTTAGAGGATCTCATATCAGATAGACCCAAGACTTGGGGACATCAAGTGGAAGGAGCAAAAGCTAATAAGGAATGCAGTAAAGGTACATGGAGCGTTACCAAATCCAACAGGAGCGTTCCAAGGGCAGTTGTAGGGAACACAAAGTGATAAGTGCCCACTGCAAGATACTTATTGGAACAAAGGCAGAGAATCCCGTTGCAAATACAGCAAAACTGGTAAATGAATGGAGCTACAAAATTAAGCAGAAAGCCAGCTCGTGGCAATCCCCAAATCAAGGGGCACTAAAGTCACCTCTAAATAGTCCTGCACAGCAAACAGACCTGAGCTCAACTCCCCAGCCCAGCCCGTAAGCCCAGCCCTACCTTGACCTTAATTATTACCTGGAGAATAATCCCTCCAAAGAACTAAAGCCGTAAACAGACCGCAGAGCAGGATAATTTCAGATGTCCTCGTGGTTCCAGAATTACCAGTTGTGTATCCATCACCATCTCATGCTGCGTTTTGAAAACAAAGGTCTTCAGGCAATATTTGCCATTTAAGAAGGATATTTCCCCTCCCCTCCTGGTGATTAAAATAAAAATTACAATTCTCCCACCACTATTGTGTGACCTTTAAATTAATTATTGGGAAAATCTGTGAACTGCATGGAACCAGGATTTTCTGGCTCTGTTGGTGCATCAGTGAGCAAAAAGTTGGAAAACAACTGGAGTGTTGGAATAAATCCACAGCAAATGAAGAGTAATCTACATGGTGTTTATTGTAGATACAGTGAATTATGAAAGCCATTACACTCCACTATTTATTTAAATGCTTTTTCTAAACTGTATCAAACCACAGCAGCAAATCAGAGCCCCAGTTTGACTTCTGCACGTTTCCTGGTTTGATTATATAAATGTTTATGGAGTGAGAAGAAAATACTTTGCACTCTGCATGGAAACCTCCCCAGCGGGAAAGCACTTGCAAATAGACTGAGGACGAGAAATATTCAGGGAGGTTTGGGTGAGTGCAGCCTCTCCCCTGCAATGTGAAGGGCAGTGGTGGTTTCAGACCCTCCTGCAGTACACTGGGGCTCATTAAATTTGTTTTAAAGAAAGCAAGCCATTGTTAATTACTGCTAACATCTATTCTGGCTTTTTCTGCCACAGAAACCCGTCTATTTTGCAAGAGAGGGGGGGAAAAAAGGAACGAAAGAAGATCCTAAAGGAGGTGAAGATCAGCCCCAGGTTGCTGATGGGAAGAGGGATCACCTGGGGGGGGGGGGGGGTGATGCCAGGGCTGACACCCTTCGCAAACAGCCCGGCTGTCTCACAGCCAGACCTGTGGAACCTGCAGCACTGCTCACAGGATTTGCTGAGCACCTGAGAAGCCCCTTGGCTGTGGAGATGGGGCTGCTCCCTGCAGCAAAACCTGCCCCAGCTTTTCCTCCAGAGGATGGAAACTGGCTGCTGTCGATGGGGCCAGAGGTGCTGGGGGGATGTGGTGAGCAAGAACCTTGGGGAGGATCTGCAGAGCCTCATGTGGTGCCATCCCACCCACCACCTCTCACCACCTCTCAGCTCACCAGCAGCTGGCTCTGGGTGGTGCTGGGCCTGAGGAAGATGAGGACCTGGTGGTGCTGGGAGAAGATCAGACACCTTGGGCCATCAGCTGGGTGTGCTGGCTGCTAATCAGATGTTCACCTTCCCTTCCAGTGCCCAGTCACAGCACGGGGAGAGTGCCTTCACAAGTGCCCTGTTGCAGCGATGAGCAATACCAGGGTGGCTTCTGCATGGGATATGTGGCCAAGAGCGAGTCAAGTGACTGAAGGGCTGGAAATCAGCTGCTGGAAAAGTGGATGCCACCGAGGTCCAGCAATGACTGCAGGGGAGCACCTGCATGCTTGTGCAGAGTTGCTTGTGTGGTACAGACTGTGAGCTGACTCTGAAACACTGTCTGGGAGAGGAGAGCACTCACTGCACTTCTCTTTCCCCTCCCAGCTGGGAACCAGCTCAGCTTCTCCCTTCCTGCTCTCTGTTTCTCTCTCCCAGCACCAGCACCCAAGGAAACCCAGGGTTAGAAATGAACTCCAGGAGCATCCAGGATTGTGCTTCTCCATCCCTGAAAGATGCTCATCAAACCTCTCCACAAGAGCCTGCAGCGATGGAGACTCCCCCACCTTCCCGGGGTGGATTGGTGGCAGGAACTCTTCCCGGTGGCAAATCCAAGGTGGCCTTGGCACCATGCAGAGACCTTTAAGTACCTTGCAGATTATGCACTCAGGGACAGACCTTGGCATTCTTGTGACAGTGTGATTTGCTCCATGCTCGGCTTGTGAGCATAGTCCACATCCCTTTTGGATGAATCACTCTCCACTGCCGCTGTCAACCTTGAGCCCAGCAGAGAAACCTTGTTATTTTTTTCCCCTCCTGGTTGTTTCTGGCCAAGCGGTGACTCAGCTGTCAGAGGTGAATAACTCTTCACGCTTTATCCCAACACTCATTAACCATCCAGAGCCATAAAAAGCCATTTCTTCCAGAGCTCTCCCTCCGTAAAGCTGGATGTCAAAGCAAGAGGGCTGGCCCGAGATTTAGTGGGAAATTCATAAAAGTGCTCAGTAAAAATTGATCTGCAGAGGATGGAAGCTTTGTATGGTTCCGGGTCAAATGGCAGAGGGTTTTATCAGCAGTGAGTGAGGGTCTGGACAGAAAAGAGAGGCAGATCCTACCTGCAGCACATTGCAAAGCCTACAGCCACTGCAGGGAAATCATTAACGACAAAAATCTGCTACCCCAGGCATTTGCCTGACTCCTACGCCTGCCCCGGGACGTGCTGCTGTTTCATTTCTCTCCTTCTTCTTTGTCTTCCTTCTCTGAAATCTCAGCAGCCAAGATTTCCTCATCTTCCTGTGCCGTGGGAATCACACGAACAGTGACTAAATGATCAGAGGACTCTGAGGATATTTCTTCCAGGCGGGTTTTTTCTTTGCGGGAGGCGACAGGCGATCTCTGGTGCACTGGGGATTTTGGACAGAAACTGGAACCCTGCTATAAAAACAAATAAAAAAGGTGAAATCAACATTAGCAGACGCTTGCCCAGTACCCCCAACACTGTGTCTGCACTGTGCAAAACCAGGCAGGCTGTTCTGTGGTTCCACCACATGCATTGGGATGTCAGTTTGATGCCAGAGTTGCCCCCTGCAAGAGGGGCAGCTGGATTATATCCTGCATGTCTTGAAAACACAGAGAGGAGCGCAACAGAGCTTTCTCACACCTCCTGCTCTAGCTCTTATTTTGCTCCTGAAGCATCTGGAGGGGCTGATGTGGGCTAAACGTGGCAGAAGCGGTGCTGTGAGGGAGCAGCCCCAGACCATCCTCAGGACATGTTACGGGGAGGGATGTCTTTCCAGCAGTGGGATCCTGCTAACCCATCAGTGGGGTTAGTTCCCAAAACGTGCACCCTTCAGTGACAGGTCTTGCTGCCACTACCCCATGGAGCCCTCAGTGCCTCTGTTCACCACTGCCATGAACTGGTTATGAATTAGTGTTCCACACCACATTGTGTGAAGCCTCCTCTGTTGTGCCTCTGCGAGGGCCTGAAGAAATGCAGCTATGCCTGGCATCTCCCTGGGTGTTTACCCAAGCCTCAAGGCCACCCCTCCCTATCAGCTACTCTTCTACCTCCCTCTACGTGTCCCGATGTGATAGTCTGCCTGGTTCCGTGCTGGGAAGAGCAACAACGAGACAAAACTTTGTTTTCAAGTTTAGCTGAGACAGCTAGAAGAAAAAAAGAAAAAAAAAAAAGCAGGGGGTTTCATGCAGATCTAGCAGGACAGCAGTGGGGGCCTCTGCCCCAGCTGCACCACAAAGCTTTGATATATTGACTGGGCTGTGGGTGCTCGGTGCCAGCACTGCCCTCTGTCCCACCAGCACAGCAATTAATTACGAGAGGCTCTGTCTCTGCAGGATGGGAGAGACATTTGTTCATCTGTGGCTATAGCCCAGCTAGAAATTACACTCAAGCTTAGCAGAGCTAGGCAAAAAGTCAGTGTACTACCCTTTCGTGTTGCAAAACACACCCCTGTGGGACACTGGAGTTCTCCCAAGGCCCTGTTGGAGATGTTGGGTCACCCCTTTCCCATCTGCCCACGCTATGTCAGACCCCCATGGCCTGAGCTCACTTCTTCAAGGCACCTTAACGAGTCTGAAGCCCGTGGAGGGGGGAGCAGAGACTCAGCATCTAACAAAGCAAAGCTAAACTTCCATCCTTCCCGTGCTGACCTGGGCTGCCTGCATCGCCTTCAGCTCCTTCAGCCTCCAGCGCAGCTGTGCCAGTGGCCCTTTGCCCCCCGTCCTCCCCGTGGCAGCCAGGGCAGCCTTGAAGAGCTTTGGGGTCTCAGGTTTTGGGGGAATGATCAGCGACTCTCCAGGGCCTCCTCTCTCCTCTTTGGGCTTGTTGTTGTTCTTCAGCATCTTCCTGCAGCAAGGAAGAGGAGAGGTGATGTCAGTCCGGGCACACGTTCTATTAGCTGGATTTTATAGCGAGGAAAAAAACGGGTTTTAAAAGGGCAGGGATTTGTTATGCCTTAGGAAGGACGGAATAACAATTCTAAGTAATGCTAAAAACTAAATACTTCAATAGATTTTTAAACGAAGGCACTCTGGCCACGTCCGTTCCCCAGCTCCACCCACTTTTTAGTGGAGAGGGTTGATGGCAGGGCAGGGGCAGACCCAGCCTCCCCAGCCCAGCGACGAGGGACGGGTGCCCTCTGCCGAGGCACAGCAGATCCAGCCCGGAGCGGGATGCGCCTCTGGGAGCGAGAACCCAGCACCTGCAGCAGGAGCTTTCCCGGGGCTTCACACAGAGGGAAATCTCCCCCTGAGATTCTGATACCCAGGCTCTGCTAATTTTAAAATCCCACGCACTTGGCCTTCTTACGCAGCAGCTTCTGGGACTCCGGATAGTGCACCAAGATCTCGTTCAAGTCCTTCTTCTCCAAAATGAAAAGGTTGGCGAAGCCGTGAGCTACGACGTTCGCTGTTCGGCGATTTCCCCCTCCTGCCGCCAGCAAGCTGAGAGGGGCACAGCAAAACATCAGTGCTTCTGTTCACAGGCTCAGCACTACTTCTTCAGGTCTCCTATTTTACATGTCTCCATCTCTCTCTTTCAGAGGACTCAGAATTTAATTTTCACCCCTGATGGAATTTTCCATATTTAATTTTTGAAGAAAATTTGCATGCAGCACTGTACATAAAAAAATTATTTGGGGGTTTGAAGGGTTAAATATTGCAGTTTACACCAGTCTAGTTGCTGCTGGGCTGTAGGGAGGCAGCAGTATCCCTGTGTTACAGACTGGTACAGGACATTACGCGCCCACGAAATGGGCGGATTAATGGTTGTGGGCCTGTTTTTGTGAAACATCTTTTCTTACTCATATTCTCACCCCTCCATCCAGATACCTCTGCTTACCATCACCCCCTCCCCAGGCCAAAAACAACACGATGACAAGAACAGCAGAAAACCTCCAAGAAAAAAAAACCCTGTAACCCGTGTCTCAGCCGCTGCCCAGCATTCACGGCTCTCAGTCACAAAGATAACTGGGTTGCTGCTGATCCTTCCACTTCCCACCTTCCTCTCCCAGAGCCCACGAGCTGTATTTCCCTGGTCCCCAGAAAACGCTTCACTCACCTTATTTCTCCAAACACAGATCCAGCTTTCAGAGTCACCAGCACGGATTTGCCGTCGGGTCCCCCCAGCACCTGCACTTGTCCCGCCTGGATGATGTACATCTCGCGGCCTATTTCTCCCTGCAGGGAAGAGGGACCCTCCCATGACCTTACTGCCCTCTCCAAGCTCCCAAAATTCTTTGTCTGGATGGTGTTTACTCCTAAGCACCACCTAAGCACCCCAAAGTCTCCTGCAGCTTGACAGGCTCTTCCCTGGTCTCCCGCTGTTCGTGGCTGCGGCAGAAGAGGTTGGTCTTTGTACGAGACCAGCTGCAACCAAGGATGTTTTTGCTCCAGATTCCCTCCCTGTGAAGTGGCTGGTGATGGGCCAGGCCTGGCTTTCTCCTAGTGGCCTGCACAGCCTGGCCATAACACCGGGGATGGGAGGGCACCCAGGCATCACATATCACGTTACCTTCTTGCACACGTAGTCATTAGGCAGGTAGACCACCGATCTGAGCCGCTTCAGCATGTCAAAGATCATCTGCCTGTCACAACCCTGAGCCAAAATAGAGCCAGCAGTGGTGTAAGTGTGTGCCAGCATGGCAGGCTCTGCCAGACAGCACCTGTGCTGCAGAGGATACCTGGAAAAGGGCCACTTTGCTCACGATGTTGTAGTTCACGTCGATGGCGATGTCCAGCCTCATCTTGTCTGGCAGCTGCACCAGCAGCTCTGACTCATCTGGGAGACAAAGCAGAAAACTGGCTGTTTCGAGCTCTTGATATGAGAGCATGTCCTTGACGTGGCAGTAGGGAAGCAACTCACATGCCGGTGGCAGAGGGCAGGAGCCGGCTCTCCCAGAAGGGCCTCCTCAGCCTCTGCCCACCCAGCAACCTGCAGGTCTAAATCCAAGGGGTGATAGAGAACCACCCTTCAAGTTATCCCTTCCCTGATGGCTCTCAGAGACACATCACTGAGCCCAAGCCATCATCTTTCTTGCCCAGGAGGGTGGGCACAGGGGTCCTGGCCCTGCCTGGTACGGTGAACTGGTGGCTTTGCTGCTGGACACACTCTAGCCAACGATTGCCAGTCACTGCCAGGTCACCAAAGTGCTGTGACCCAATATCGAAGAGCAAAATAAGTCACCCTACACCCCAAAACTCCAGTGCTGTTTTGACACTAACATTTCAGCTCTGCAAAACAACCACAAGTAAAACACAGCCCTTGGAATGGCTGGATCTCACCTAGCATGCCCTGCGAGTGCCACGTGTACTCATACCACGTTTTCACCCGGTTCTGAACAGTTTTGGGGATTTTGTAGAAGTTCATGTATTTAATGGTGCTGTCCATGCAGCTCCGGTAGTAAGTCTGCCCTGCGGTAGCGGCGCCAACCACGTCTCTCATCTGAAAGGAAGAGGTGGAAGAAAAGGTTTAGTTGCTTTCACTTTATCCATCACTCAAGCAGTCTAGAGTGTGTAAACCGAGCCCTAACAGCATCTGGCAAGTACTTTTTGTCTTGCACTAATGCCAAGCAGGGAAAACAAACCTGAGGACGCAAACCCGCGGATCGACCACTCTGCAACCATCCCCGCCCGAGGCTGGGAACCCCCCACGACTCCCACTCACCTGCCCTATCATGACAGAGAAAGCAAAGACGCCTGTGAAGTAGTTCAGCAGCTGGAAGACAATCTCAAACAGTGTCTTGGGGTCTGGCAGGCCCCCGATGGTGATGAGGGTCTTGACTGCCCAGTAGTAGCAGCGGATGTAGCTGGGAGGAAAAGGGGAGGCAGCTCTAAAGGGGTTTCTGGGGACCTATGGATCCTCCAGAAACCTCCATGTGGGAGGCTCAGCTGCTCTGGCTGCTCCCATTTTCTGCTCCTTACAGCTCCACTGCCATAAATCAGCAATGTGTTTTCAGCAACATTTACACTTTCAGAAATCATCAGGGGATAACAAGGGTTTGCGAGCAAATTGTTAGCCAAGGACTGGGGAGATGCTCTGCATCCTCTCCTGGCATTCCCAACCCTTTGCTTTAGGGTTTTTATGAATCCAGCTGCACCCCAACACCTCCCTTTATTACTTCAGCTCATCACAGCAGGCTGTGCTATGTAAGACCCAAGCCCTGGCTTGTACCTGTTTCCTTCCCCATCATAGACCCAGGTGGTAGAGCCCAGTCCTTCGTAGGCTGAGGCCCAGTAATAGAGGCAGGAGTTCACATGCAAGCTGTACAGTAAGTAGGCAGTGGTCCGGATCACTCTGCAAAAAGAACCAGGAGAGAAGCAGGAAGGAAGATGATACGGTGTCTCCTGGGAGAAATATGTCCCCACCACCCCCCAGCATCACAAGGAGCCTCAAAACGATGAGCAAGAGGCCCTGCCGTTGCAGGAATCACAGAGCACCCAAACATGCACCCTGCTGCTCCCTCCTGCAGCTCCAGAAGTGCCAGAAAAAGCCGTGGGAGAGGTGATCCCACCCACATGGGCTCTAGGAGCTCAGCATTCTGCTGCATCAGCCAACGTCCATGTCAGCCAGCCCGGGGACAGTGAAAAATAAACCAGGAGCCCAGAACGGGTACCCACCAAAGTGAACCTTCCTCCCCAGTGACAAACAGCAACTCCACACTCCCTCCTTCCCTTGATTCCCCCCCCTCACCTGTAGATGTATGCCTTGGTCAGGATGGCCTCCAGGCGGTTGTTGAACTCGAAGAAGGCCATGTACTGGGAGGAGAAGGAAAGCAGCTCCAGCTTCCTGCGGCCCCCACCACGACAGTCACCTCCCCATGAAGCCCCCCTGCCCATCTGTTCCCCTCCTGCAGCCCCCCCGCAGCGTGGACTGCCAAGGACAGATTTGGGGCCATCTATAAGTGCCCTTCTATTCAAATGTGAGCGTGGCTTAGGACTGAAGATTTGACAAACAGCACTGCGAAGCCTTTGGGATGAGACTTCCCTTACGTTTTACAATCCTCTTGTCATCATTAGCGAGTTTAGCAGGCCATAGTTCACCCCAGCAGCACAGAACTCCTCCAAATCCACTGCAGCTGCTGTTCTGCCTGATTTTGTAACCTCCAGCTCACCTTTAGGCAGCGAGGAAAGCGCAGGAGGGGGTTGACGCCAATTTTGAAGTAGAAGAAATCCAGGGGCAGAAGGCACAGCACATCCATCTGAAATCCACACAAAGAGAGAAAGAAGCCTCTGGGGGGACCTGCAGGTGCACTGGGATGGGGCTGCAAACCACGGGGCAGATTCAGATTAATAAATAAAATTATGGCAAACCTTAAAACGTTGTGATCGCAGGTAGTTCTCTTTCATGGCCTTTTTATCAGTCTGGATGGGAACAGGAAGGAGAGAAAGAGAGAGAGAGAAAGAGAGAGAGAGAGATATTGATCATTGTTTACAGACAGCAAAATCATGGCCAACATGCTCATGTCTGATTTTCCTTTTCTGCACTATTAAATGGAAGATTTTCCCTTTATTTCCAGGGATGGGAGCAGAGCAAGACAAGCAATGCCATCTTCCCATCCTAGCCTGGGACATCCTGAGCTTGTTTTGCATCCCAGAGAAAGCACATCACAGTGCCGACCTCACATAAATCAGAGTTTACAGGAGAAACCTGCCTGTCTGAGCATCTGCATGGCCGTGGGAAGGCTGTACCCTCGAGGTTTGGTTTTTCACACCTTATTTAATTGAACATGAAAATCCTGATTGATTGCAGCTCGACTCAGAGGTCTGGGGCCAGCACCGCCCCTGTTGTTTGGGGTGACGGGGATGGGTCCCCGCCGTGGTGGGATGCACCGTGCTGCCACTCACTATGATGTCTCCGCCCTGGACGAACTGCAGCCGGGTCTGGAACACCAGGATGTCCAGCAGGTAGATGAGGTCGCAGAGGTAGTCCACCAGCAGCCAGCAGTGGATGTTTGCTGGCGTCTGGTAGGGGAAAGCCCAGCGGACGGGGATCAACCAGCAGTTCCAGTTCCAGGCCATGACAACGAAGAACAGCCACAGCACGTACATCAGATCTGCATACAGGGAACAGCACCACGGTCAGCTGGGCAGGCATCTCAGGGTTTTCATGCCCTGACCACACTGTGGAACCCTGCAGGAGGTCTCTTGGTGGCAGCATTTAGTTGCAGGTGAGCTGGGCCCCAGCGCAGAGTGAACAGCACCAGTCACAGAGCACACCGTGTTTTATTGGGAAGCTTCCAGCTTTGCTCAGTCAACTAGTTTTGCTTTTGCTTTGCTCCCACAACACAGACTTTCCCTGTTTTGCTTTTCCCCCTGCAGCCATGCTGAAATGATGGCCTGAGCTCAGGCGCTTCCAAAGGGATGGGGAATAGCAGAGACTAAGGAAAGAGCTGGGCTGCTGTGGAGTGACCACCAGGCAGTGGATATTTCTTTTGTGACTTTTATTTTTATTTGGACTATCCACACCACAGGGACAGCGTTTTCCTACTAAAAAGCCTGAAAGCAGAAGGTGGCTGTCCCTTCCCTGCCCAGCTGTGCTCCTGACATGCACAGCTATAGGGAGATATTTAGGAAAGCCTACGCCTTGCAGGGAAATATAAAACTCCAGGCTTTAGTGAAAGCTAAGTTGCTTCTTGCTTAGTTCTCCTCTCCTCTCTATGAGGTCTCCTCTCTATAAGACCTCCTCTCCTGCACCTCCTCCCCTGCTCACCCCCTCTCCCCTGGTCCCACCAGCTTGCCCCCAGCCCAGGCACGAGGCCGTGCTCCATCACTCACTGGTGAGGGGGTCGATGCTGCTGGGGAACCGGTAGCTTTTCAGGCGGTCCATCCAGGGCTGGCACTTGAAGGTGCAGCACAGCATCTCACAGTAGTGGTCATCCCCTGAGGGCTTGTCCCCCTCCACCTCCCCTCCCGGGGGAGGCACCGGTGCTGCCGCAGGTGCCGGCTTAGCGGGCGCTGGGAGAGGCCACACAGTTAGTTTAAAGAGCAGAAAAATCTTCTTACTGCAATTTGTTCTAAGGTCTTTAAACAGCAAATAAAACATCTGTCTCCCAGAAAACGCGGTGGGTGCGTGGGGACCCACCAGCAAAACGCCCCCGGCCCCGCTGGAACTCACATGCCGTGGGGCTCTCGTCGTCCGAGGTGACATCGGGGTCAATCAGCTTCTCTTTCACCTTCTCCGTCCTCTCTTTGAAGAGCTTCACCAGCTCCTGGAGCCGGGTGTTGATGATGGCACTGCTCAGGCTCGTGGCCGAGCCGATGCGCTCAGGCAGGCTGTGGGCAAACCGTCGGGCATTTCATGCAGGTGGGAAAGCACCAGGGCAGGTTCACAGAATCACGGAATCCTGGAATGGTTTGGCTTGGGAGTGACCTTAAAGCTCATCTCATTCCAACCCCTCTGCCACGGGCAGGGACACCATCCATCCACTAGACCAGGTTTCTCCAAGCCCTGTTCGTCCTGGTCTTGAACCATGACCATGACCCATTCTTTACCCCCAGGACCTGAATTAGGATTTACCTGTATTTGATTGGGTATTGTGTAAGGAGAAGAACACAAGCCAAGGTGGTTTCAGTAAAATATCATCAAGCAGCACCAATCTGAGCCTCATCTGTTCCCTGGAATGTGAGATGCTGTCAGAAGGCTTGGGAAGCACCAGGATCCCAGGCTGGATTGCATGTGCTTGGGATAATATGATTTTGGAAGAACTATGGGGTGAAAATGTGCATCAAGCCCCAGAATTTATAAACTATATCTTCTCTTTTCAGCCTCTTCATTAGAAGCAGGTTGGATTTAGACCAGGATGCTCCACTTAGCATGACTGAGAAGCATCAGTAGGAGGGAGGACAGAAACAACCTTGTTTGCTGTAGCCCTGGCTGGTTTGCTGTGATGACTGGAAGAAGGCAAACCTGTGCTCCATGTGGAGTTGCAGACCCTCCCTGTGAGTGTTTCTCCCAGGGAGGGCAGCTCCCTCCAAGGCTGTGGGGAAGCCAGGGCCTGGGATGTGTGTGATGCACAGCTTGTGCTCACTTCCTACATGGAAGGAAAAGGTCATTTCTCCACAACCAGTAATAACAAGGTGTCCTCACAGTGCTATGGGGCATATGTAGATCAAAGGTGCATTTTCTCTGCAGTTACATCCAGTCTTAAAAAGAATATTTCTACACGTACACAGAAAAAACAAGAGAGCAGTTTCTGCTCCAGCGAGCGTCGGGATCATTATTTTTGGAGGGGGGGGCTTTCCTTGTTAAGCAGCACCAGACCCACTGTGGGCAAGGCTCCCTCTCCCTTTGGCATCCCAGCACTTGTAGCATCTTTGTTATTTTCACCCAAGCTCCAGGATCCAAACCCCTGGGAGCTCGGCTGATCCGGAGCCCCCCGGGTCCCACCACGCACCTTTCCCTCTGCTCCTCATCCCAGCCCAGCGCTCGGGTGGGGGACTGGCTCACCAGTCCCTCCTCCAGACCATCCTCTGGGACCAGTCGCTTCCTCCTGCAGGCACAAACACAGCGACCGAGGGTCGGCTTGTCCCCCATCCTCAGCCAGCTCTTCTCCCTCCTCCTCCTCCTCCCAGGGGTCATCTGCTTTCCACTTCCCCTCCTCCTACGAGAGTCAGTTTTCCCCTAACTTTTGGCGTTGCCTGGAGCAAACCACCCTGTTCCTTTGCTGCTAAAGCCCTCTTTCTTCCTGGGCTCCACAGGTACTACAGCCACCCAGCCCACTTTGTAACCTGTTTTGGACACAAGATGCATGGAGGGCAGGCACTACTCTGTGCTCGTCCCCAGTGCTGCGCTGTCACATCACTGCGCTCCGAGAGGCAGGCAAGGAAAGTGCAGTACCAGGAAGACCTGGAAGATGTGTCCTAACACAGCTGGTGGCTCCCCCTGGCACAGATGGGTTTCTGAGACGACTTCCTTACATGTGGGCAAGCAGATATGTCATATGTCAGTAGAGAGGTTTCCAAAACCATCAGTCTGGAGAAATAGCCCTACCAGGGTCTGTATTGTTGTTAGGACAACATCCATCACCTCTCACCAGCCTCCAGCTCCCCTTCCCCTGCCCCTGTCCCCTCAGGGCACCATGCAGCCCCACTGGCCCATCCTCATCCCTGAGCAAGCCCAAGATGCCCACTCTGACGGGCTCTTGCTCTGTGAGGGGGACCCTGCAGCATCATCCCCACGCACAATCATCCCCTGCACAGCCAGCTGGGACAGAATTCCCCGTCACAGCCTCAATATCCCTCTGTTTCTGTGGCCCTTGGAATGCTGCAGCCAGAGGCCACCAGCATCCAGCTGTCCTGCACCTGCCTGGACATGTGGGACACGCAGGGTCCCTGCCCATATGGGATCAGCTGGAATATCCTGGTATTTATTGCCTGCAAGAGCCTGTTTTGAGGCTCCAGTTACACAACGTGTGGCCCGTTAGCGGTGAGTCTTTTATGACCACGTTCACTCTAATCCTTCACAGAGCCCTGCAGGAAATAACTCGAGACTGTGGCCAGTGGAAGTGACTTAGGGATAACTTGGTGACTGCTCAATGAAGAACTGATGTCCTCTTACTCTGGAAACACCAGCAGGAGAGGAGCATTTTTCCTCAGGTTCAGAATGATTAAATTTTTTTTTTTTTTGTGTGTGTGTAGGAGAACAGGAGTTGCTCGCCTTTAAAAATCTCCAGCTCTACCAAGGGACCTCCAGTGTTGTTTTGAGACAGTCCCTGGAGGCACAGCAGAAAGGTTTATATGCTCACATGTGTAACTGCAAATATTCTCAATGCTGTCAGTATTTGCACTGCAGGGATTTTACATGAAGCCATGGGCTCCTCTTTCTCAGTTTTAAAAGCTGTTCAGCAGGCTGGATTATGGACATTTTCACCATTTTATTTGGTTCTCCAGGAGCTTGTTTCTTAAAAGATCCAAACTGTTAAGTGAGAATGACTATAGCACCTGGTTTTCAGCACAGAAGAAAACCACTTTGGTTTTGATTTTTAATCCTCTGCAAGAATGGACTTCAAAAGAAAGTCACCCTAACAACAGACAAAAAAATCAGCTCCCTCCAGCCTAAATTTTAAAGCTCAGTTTTAATCCCTCTGAGCTTAGAATCACTGAATGCTTTGGGTTGGAAGGGACCTTAAAAGTCCAATCCCTTGCGACAGGCAGGGACACCTTCCACTAGACCAGGTCGCTCAGAGCCCTATCCAACCTGGCCTTGAACACTTCAAGCAGTGGGGCATCTACCATCCAACTGGAAGCACAAACCCAGGGGGAGATGCTGCAAACCCTTCCAGCAAAAATACAAGAAAATTGTTGGGCTTATGATGAAGGCCCAGATCCAGTACACAGACTCCCCACGCTCTGAATTTGGGAGCACAAAGTGGGACAAGAGACAAATGGGATCCAATGCACGGCCTGGGGATCGAGCCCACCTCCAGGAGGACACACAGACAGGGCTGTCCCTGGCCCCCAAAAGCTTTAAACAAAATTTAACCTTTGAATTAAAAAATGCAAACAACAGGCAAAGCCTTTGCCCTCTCCTCTGCCGTGCACGGGGGTGGCTCCCACCCCACGCACAACACCCTGGCTCACTGTCCAAACCTGCTGGAAATGGGCTGCTCCATATGGTTACAGAAATTTTCCTGTGCTGGTACCATCAAGGGGGGGAGACCCCTGGGGAAAGCAGAGCCATACCTGGGGGATGCTGCGACAGGCACTGCCAGCCTGTTGGGAGCACTGGCAGCGGGCACTGGTAAGTGGGTACCATCGTTCTCTGCAGCATCGCTGTCCACATCCTTGATCTCCACGGTGGGGTAATTACCTGCTCCGCGGGGAAGGACAATAATTGCAGGTGAGGGGGGTGCAAGGCCCCGCCTGGAGCCAGGATGGCTCCCCAAACCCCATCGCTGCCACAATGTTGCCCCCAGACCTTGCAGCTTGCTGGGAGGACTCTCCTTCTCCCTCCATTCCCTTCTCACCTGGCACTCCTTTCTCTTAACTGTTTGAGGCATTTCTTTCTCTTTTTTTTTTTTTTTTTTTGCCCAGTTTTTAACACTAAGAGCAGCCACCTGCTTCCCTTCTGCATGCCCAGATTGCAGTGATTTCATTTACTCCATCTGAGGGTCGGGTTCCCGTGGTTCAGGAAACAATGGAGATTAGGATTCCCAGCTGCAGGTGTTATGCAGGGATCCAGGATTTCCAGGTGCAAACTTGCCTCCCAGGGTCTAGAAATTCTCTTGGGTCTTCTGAACATAAACATATGCATCATGACAGCTCCAAATCGCACAGCACTTGATTTTCATGCAGAATAAGGCACTATTTAAATAGACATTTATGGCTTCTCTCTTTTGCAGAGGTAATAATAACTGCTTCCTGCCACAGGCAGGAGGGTTGGATGTTTATAGTGGGTAAAGAAAGATGCCAGCCGTCCAAAGGAAAAATGGTGCTGGGGGTTGCCTTGGCCGTGCCCCACAGTTGGCTTGGTTGTGAAGTGTCATCTCTTTTCTTAGCTATTTAACAAAATACAATCAGTTCCTGGTGGATTTCTTCCTTGGGAGGTTTTCACACATCTGAAAGACCCTATGAACCCCATCCTGTTTCCTGCAGGTGTGGAACTAGTGGATCAGAACGTGGCTTGATTAAATCCCCAAGAAAAGGGCTGTTCAGGCTGCAAAGTTAAAATCCTGTTGCACGTAAGGAAAAGCAGCAAAATTTGGCTTGCTGGTTAAAAACAAAGCAAAGCAAAGCTGCAGAAAAGGCAGAAAGCCATGAACAGCAAGCCTCCACCTTCCTGTCCTCGTAGTGTGAGCAGGTTGCATGAATGCTAGAGAGAAAAGGGTGTGTGTGGTGATATTGCACCCTCTGCCTGCAGGTCCTTCGGGAGAGCTTTTGACTGAGCGGGTCAAAACACGCAGCACTTGCAAACGCTCGGTAGAGTTAGCTAATAAGGCACATAGTGATGAAGCAGAAGCAGAAAACACGTGGATTTTGCTCCCCAGCCTCTGTGCTGCAACGTGAAGCGTGCTTTTATTTTTATTTAATATTTTTTTTTTCCCTCCGAAAGCGACAAAAAAAAGCGCGCGACTACTCCAGGAGTCACACACCCCCCCCCACCACCACCCATCTCTAAGCAAGCCCGCCGTCAAAGCCAACATTCTCTAATACCTAGAGGGGATTGCTCCTCATTGCAAAAATTGGGGTTGACAACTCCAGCCTTGGTCCTGCTGGGGGCGGGGGCGCGGGGGGCAGCGGTGGCTCGGTAGCTGGGGACATTGGGCAGCTGCTCTAGGGCCCCGCGGCTGGCAGGGCAGGGCTCCCCGCCACCGAGCGGCCTGTCATGCACCAGCCGGTCTAGCTCGATGTCCCGGGCCCGCCTGGCCATGCTGCTGGGAGCCTAGGTGCTTCAAGCAAAGTACAAGGCATCTGAAGCTGCAACAGAACACAGAGTGTGGTTTGAGCGGTTTGCGCGTCGCGGCGGCAACGCGGGTGTCGGCAGCACGGGACTGCAGTGGTGGCCGTTCTACGACGCCCTTCTCGCAGAATCACAGAATGTTAAGGGTTGGAAGGGACCCTGAAGGTCATCTAGTCCCACCCTCCCCTGCCACGGGCAGCGACACCTCCCGCTAGACTGGGCTGCTCAAAGCCTTACCCAACCTGGCCTTGAACACTGCCATCCACCACCTCTCTGTTCCACCGTCTCGTCACCCTCACTGTAAAGAATTTCTTCCTTTGATCTAACCTAAATTTCCCCTCCTTCAATTTTTACCCTTTACTCCTTGTCCTATCGCTGTAGTTCCTGATGAACTAGCATTTTCTAGCATTGCTGCCCTGCATGGGCTGCATCAGCCTGCAGCAAGACTCAGGGCAAGCCATTCCCTGTGCAGCCCTCCGACATCAGTGCAGTTATGCCAGGACCTGCCTTTGCTCACTCAGGCTGTGATGGGAGTTCACCACCTTATTTGCATTAGCAACCCGTTGCTTCCTAAAAGGCTCCATTAAAACGCGCTTTATGCCACCTGTTATTTTCCAAATCGAGCAAAGTGGCAGAGAAAATCCTTTTTTATCCCTGTTAACGTTCTCCAGCTGAAGGAGAAACTCTTAATTTCACATCAGGGATCGCTTAATCGACAGGACTCAGCGCTGCACAAGCACCAGCCGTTCAGAGCTGGCTCCAGCCGATGCCAGTGTTGCCACCATGCCGCACCCACGGGATGCTGTGCCCATGGGATGCTTTACCCCAGTGAAAAGCCCCAGCTGCCCATGCAGGCCCATGCTGCAGAGAACTCAGCTGCCTGCTCCCCATCAGCGGGGAAGGAGAAGCTGGATTCTCCTCCCATCAGGCACCGCATCGCCTTGCTTTGATTCATCCCCATTTGGTGTTGTACTGCTACATGTTATACCTTCAGCATTGGTTTCAGCAGCTTCAGCTGTCTTCTCTTCCACCTTCAAAATGAAAAAAGCCGTTTTAAGCAGAAAAAGCCCTACTCTGTGAGGAAAAAGAGCAGATTTTGCAGCTTGACTGGATTCCCCGTTATCGCCCCGGTTTGCCAGACTCTCAGCTCCTTGTTCAGTGCCAACTTTGTAGGGTGAAACAGCCCCCCCCTCCATCCACAGCTACTGCTGCTGGCTCAGCTTCGGGGGTGGGGACGTCTCGGTGGGAAACACGTCCAGTGCCCCCCCCCCCACCCAGTTCCTGCTCCTCCCAGGGCACTGCGTATCTCTGGACAAGCTCCGAGCCCCTGGTACTCACTGGACAGCAAGAGCTCATTGCAGACCTGAGCCCAAGCAGGGAGCGATGCCATACCTGTACAAGAGCACCTTCGAGATTACTTATCTCAGCTACTTCGTGCTGCTCAAACCTGAGGGCCTCCTCGCCAAAGTGGGCTTCATCCACAGCCTTGTCCGCCGTGAGAGAAGAGAGCAGGGATCTGCGAGGGAGAGAGAAAATACTGCGTAGGAGAACCAGGTGAGAGGTGCACAAATAAAGCAGGGCACTGCATGTGCACGAGCAAAAATTGCAGAGGCAGAAAGATACAAGCAGCATGTTTCTCCTCCTGTGCATCATCGTTTCTCATATAATTAAAATCTGCCAAATAAAAAGCCCAGAGCCTAATTTCCAGGCAGGGCTTTCCCAAAAGCACCATCCAAATCCCACGTTTGCCTGTGCAAGGCACTACCAGGACACGTAATTCTCATTTTCTTTTTCAGCACCGAGTGCAGACCTCAGCTCCACCATTCTGACAAAAAAGAGGCTCACAAGATCGAATTTACTGTTCTAATGTAACTTTAAAACTGAAAATAAGCACTCCACATGTTGCTCTTTGCACTCATCTCCTGATTTGCTCTTTCCTGGAAAGAAATGCAAAGCAGGGATTGGTGATAATGAGAAAAATTTTAAGAGAGCAAAATGCCTGAAATTCGAGAGACCATCTTTCTGTATCCTTGGCAGGTGCAACGTCAGAAGAGGTATGTCACAAGCAGTGGTTGCTCTTTTTCTTTTACCTCCATGCTTCCAAATCCTGTTATTTTTCCAAGATATTTAAAAAAATATTTTTCCAAGATATTTAAAAAAATATTTTTACAAGATATTTAAAAAAAATATTTTCCAAGATATTTTAAAAAAATATTTAAATATTTAAAAATTTTAAAAAATATTTAAATATTTAAAAATTCCCCCTTTTTTTATTTTAGTTATGCTCCCTTCAAACACGATTGTAAGTCCCTCCATCCTAATCTAGAAAACCTGTTGGTCTCTCTCTCGTTTCCCAATAAACAAACACACTGAAAGATGAAGCATCATCTCATTCACCCCACAACTATAGTGAAGCTCCAGGAACAGATTTTGATGCAATACAAACATATGGGTTTGATAGTTAATAATCGTGCATTTTCAGCTTCTTCCTGAAAATCTAGCTATTTTAGAGGAATTAACAGAGAATAATATTGTAGCACCAGCTATCAAATCCCTAAATGTTTTATCTCATGTGAAATCCGAGCAAACTACTAAACTAAGCAGAAAGATGTCTCTCAACACCATCTAGACCAAAGTCACTACCTGGCACAGCTGACAAGAACTCGGCTATTTTCTACAACAGGAAAAAAAAAAAAAAAAAAAAAGCAAAAATGTACCTACTTGTATTAAGCAGTATTTCCAGGCAGAACACATAATCCCCTCTTTACATTCAGCTCTGTAGCACTCATAACAATTCCGACTGCCCTGAATTAATGGATGTGCTTTTAAATAGCAGGGACCGTCTCCCGGAGCTGGGCGCTCCTTCCTCCCGCTGAAGGCTCAAGCCGCGGCTCGCCGGACCCGCGGGGGGATGGCCGGGGGCCGCGGTTGCTACGGGCGGCCGCGGTGGAGATGGAGCCCATGTCACCAGGAGACTCTCGCCCGTCACCAGGTGCTGCGTCAGCAGCGAGCCCTGGGATGAGCCGGTTTGCAGAAGCATCCCTCCCTTCTAGCCATCCCTCCCTTCTAACCATCCCTCCCGCACGCGTCCCCTCCCCAGCACGCCACAGCTGCCTGCCAGGCTGGGAGCTCCGCTCTGCCAGGAGGAGCTCGCTCGTCCATGGGTGTTTTCAGCCTCTCCCGGCTTTGTGAACGCGGTTGAAACAACAGCTGCGTTCACCTTCGTTTCCGACAAAGCCACAAAGGCAACGGGAGACACTCACTCTGCACTCTCCTCCTCCGTCGTCGTCTTCTCCTCCTCTTTCCTCTTTTCCTCTTTCCTCTTCTCCTCTTTCCTGTTCTCCCCCTCTTTCTTCTTTTTCTTCTCCTTCTTCTTCTCCTTCTTCTTGTCCTCCACCTTCTTCCCCTCCTTCTTCTTTTCCTCCTCCTTCTTCTCCTCCTCCACTTTCTCCTCCTCCTTCTCTCCCTCCTCCTTCTTCTCCTCCTCTTCCTCCTTCTTCTCCTCCTCCTTCTTCTCTTCCTCTTTCACCTTCTTCTCCTCCTCTTCCACCTTCCCCTCCTCCTTCTTCTCTTCCTCTTTCACCTTCTTCTCCTCCTTCTCTTCCTCCACCTTCTTCTCCTCCTCCTCCGTCTTCTCCCCCTCCTTCTCCTCCACCTTCTTCTCCTCCACCTTGTCCTTCTCCTCCTTCTTCTCTTCCTCCTCATTCTTCTCTTCTTCCATCTTCTTCTCTTCTTCCATCTTCTCCTCCTCCACCACCTTGTTCTCTTCGTCCTCCTTCTTTTCTTCCTCCTCCTTCTCTTCCTTCACTTTCTTCTCTTGCTCCTCCACCTTCTTCTCCTCCTCCTCCTCCACCTTCTCCTCCTCCTTCTTCTCTTCATCCTCCTTCTGGTCTTCTTCCTCCACCTTCTTCTCCTCTTCCTCCCTCTTCTCTTCCTCCACCTTCTCCTCCCTCTTCTCTTCCTCCTCCTTCTTCCCTTCCTCCTGCTCCTTCTCTTCCTTCTCCCATTTCTTTTCTTCCTCCTCCTTCTCTTCCTCCACCACCTTCTCCTCCTCCCTCTTCTCTTCCTCTTGCCCCTTCTCTTCCTCCTCCCATTTCTTCTTCTCTTCCTCCTCCTCCTTCTTTTCCTCCCCCTCTTCCTCCTTGGCAGTGCTTAGGGAGCTCAAATACGGTCTGGGAAGGAGAAACTCATTAAGTAAAATCCACAAAGTATGTCTGAACCTCACATGAGGAGCCCTGCCAGTGTCCCCAACCCCCTTGGCCAGAGATGCTCTCCCTCCATCCCCCAGCCAACCTCCGGGCTGGGCCCTATGCTGGGCATGCTGGGGATACACTGTTTCACATCCCATTAGTATCTACAGCTTCCAAGCAGGTGGGAGGGAGAGCGGGAAAAAGTTTGGAAACCCAAAACCGGAGTCCTTGAGCTTTCAGATTCCCCTTGCTGCGTGGGAAGAGGATGTGCTTCAGCTGTCCTTTGCAGGGCACTGTGAGCATTGCACTGATGGCTCTGCCACCGCCTGCCCCAACGCAGATCTCAACACCAGAAGCAAAGGACATTTGGGGAAACACCTTTTGGATTCCTCTGGTGGATGCCCTGCTCTTTGGCGCCTCAGTTGCCAGCTCCATCACCAGTGCTGGCAAGGAGGGGTGCCCGGGGACGTGCTTGTCCCCTCCCATGACCACCACACTGGTGACTGGAGAACGTGTGGACCTGCCCACCAACAGCATCTTCCTTCTCCTACCTGTTTTCTTCTTCTTCATAAGGTTCCTCCTGTATGGGGGGAAGGGAGCGAACATCTGCCTCTGGCTCAGCCTTGTGACTCCAGGCCATCATCTCACACATTTCTTCATTAATCTGCTCATCAGTGATCTCTTCCAGGATGAGGTGGGTCTCCTCGGGTTCCCCGGTGGGTGTATGAACTGAAATTGGAATGGGGAAAGGGAGGTGATGAAGTGAGAGTGTGAGAGCACGTTCTCGAGGGGTCAGATGTCAGGCCAGGGCAGTCCTATGTTTCATCTGCTTGGCACTGCCACGCTGAAGCAGCTCTCAGCCTGCACGGATTTGGGCAGCTCCGGTGACCCCAAGCTGTGCTGGACAGATGCCTTGGGCCCTTTGCCAGGAGGAAAAAGAAAATTCACCATTTTGTGCCAAGCACAGCCAAAGCCCTGTGAAACCCTTGAGCAACCTGGTCTTGTGGAAAGTGACCCTGCCCATAGCAGGGGGGTTAACACTGGATGAGTTTAAGGTCCCTTCCAACCCCCAACCATCCTGTGGTTCTGTGAAAGCTATAACCCTCTGCGCACAGATGACTGCTGGCTTCCCTGCACGTGTAGCCACCTCCACCAGCAGCGATCTGGCCCATTTCCAGGCCACATTTTGCCTCTCCTTGCAGTCAGGAGCAGCCCAAAGCCTCTCCCTTTGTGAAGTCCCAGCAAAGCGCCGCCCTGGCACAGCCCAAGGGCCCCGGATCTGCAGAGCAAAACCCAACCCAAGCACCGCAGTGTGTCTGCTCCAAACACTCCCCTGGCCACGGTGTAGGGAGCACCCCACGCACGCTGCCACTGCCCAGCATCACTGGGGGAAAAAAAAAAACCCTGGTGGGTTAGTGCGGGAGCTGTTGAGCAGCTGCAGGGTGAGGAGTGCACGCCTGACCCACGATGAGCCCCCTCTGTGTCCCAAGGGTACCCATCCTGCCACGTCAGGCACACACCAGAGAAACAGGAGGAGGAAGCACATCCGCTTACTGCAAAATCAGTTTATTTTTGATGTCTGCCTGACAACAAAACTTACATGTCCACACAGTGAAGCCGATGGGAAACGTGCAAATTCAACTACGGAAAGGCAGGAAACCCAGGCACGGTTGTACTCGTGGTGTAATCACCCACCCTAATTAATCACCCACCCTGTTAATTAAAACAAGGGACAGCGAGCAGGGAGGTGGCTTTTTAAAGCACACCATGGCTTTTGGATACATTATATGAAAATGGGGCAAACACTAAAAACTGTGGCCTGGTACAAGCAGGGGGTGGATCTCAGGGTGGTCTCTTGGCTCACGACTCATCATTTTGGTTGCCTAGATGGGCCTAAAGAGTTGCAACGAGATGGTGGGAGATCTTAACCCAGCCTGTCATCAGGGGGCTTACACAAGAGATGGAGGAAGACTTTTTACCAAAGTCAGTGACAGGACAAGGGGCAACAAACTGAAAGAGGGGATATTCATAAGGGAGAAATGTACAGTGAGGGCAGTGAGGCCCTGGCACAGCTTGCCCGGAGAAGCTGTGGATTCCCCACCCCTGGAAGCGTTTAAGAGCAGATTGGAAGGGGCTCTGAGAACCTGTTCTAGTGGAAGGTCTGGGCAAAGGTTTTGAACGATTAAGTCCTACCTATTCACCTAGAGATTAACCTCACCCATCTGATTTGCTGCTGCAAACCGGAGCCCTTTCCACTTGCTAGAAGAAAACAGTTAGTGGAAGAAAAGCAAATGAGGAGCTGACAAGAGCTTCAAGAGCTTTATAACATTACACCTCGGAGGCAGAAGTCGACTCAAAGAAACCTGTGGGTTTCAGCTGGAGGTCTCAGATTGAATATTCAGATTTTAGGGGGGCATTGAGAAGGCCAGGAGTGCTGAGAGTCTGCAGCAAGAGGCTTTCTGCCACCGAGGTGTCCTGAGTGATGTTTTTCTACCATCCTATCAATTGTAGCTCCCATCTCATGGACACTGTCCTGAAAAACTAATAGCTCCAACTCCCAGAGAAAAGAGGGAGCCAAGTGGGACAGCCCTGGGACTTGGGACATGCAGCTGGCATCTCCGTGCCAGGCTTGGGTCCCCACTGCCCCAGCTGGGAAGGAGCTAGAGACTATTTGCAAATTCCCCTTTGCTTTTCCTCCCCAAGCTGCGCTTTCTCCTCGGGCTGGTCTCATTTGGGTGTGGGAAGGGCTGATTTGCCATGGTCTTCGTTTTCCGTTTGTTTCAGAGGCGCTAAGCCCCTTTGCCCCCTGAAACAAAAGGAGAAGGAAAACATTAATGAGCGTGCTGGCAGTTTGGGGCCAGGGCAGATCTCTTGTTCAACCCAATTTAGTGACCTGGAGGTGCCCCAAGGCACCAAAGCCAGCTGTGCACTAAGGCTGTGCCTGCCCAGCGCACCCCTGGCTTTGCCTCTTTCAGAGGTCCATGGCAGTGCACAGGTCTCCAGTCTGGTACAAACACGTGAGAAATGCCTTTCCCCAGGATTTCACTCTCTGAAGTTCTGCCAAGCTGCTGTTGGCTCAGCAGGAGCAACCTCTTGGCGTGTTCCTGGGGGATGTGCAGCTTCCCTGTGCCTCAGAGGTTCCCTGCTCCCGTCAGTAGCTCCCACAGCCCAACCAGTGACTCCTTCCCAGGGACAGCACTTGCATGGGGCTGTGTCACCCTGCTCAGTCCATCCAGAGAGGCATCCAGAGTGGCTCTGCCATTTGGTCCAGTATCCCCCAGCGTGGCTGGTGGGGGGAGCCAAGCCCGACTGCCTGCAGAGCCGGTGCTTGATCCCCCTCCACAGGCAGGCAAGAAGCACTGTGAACCCCACAGGTTTCCCCACAACCATGCAGACTCATACCTAACACACCTAATCCCAGGATTTTGTTTTCCTGGATAACTCACAGCAGGCTTGGCAAACACCTTCCAGCTTAGCAGCAAGCATGCCAAAGTGGGGGATAGGGAAAGAAGGCGGCAGGTTTGAATTCCCTTTGATCAAAACCCACCATCTCAGCAAACATCCTCCAGCACAGCTCGAGGACAGATCTTGAGAGCAGCACTAACCTCAAAAACTGGGACCCGAGGATGGTGGGATGCTGCACTTAAAAATTCCCATAAACCCTGAGTTTTACCAAGTCACCGCCACAACTCCACAGCCGCTCCCGCTTCCCAAGTGTCAACAGCCTCCCATGGCTTTCCCAGGGGATTCCAAGGGCTCCCAGGCTGGCACCCAGGGCAGGTCAGGGGATAAAAGATGACCCCTCTTCCCAATAACCTTTCTGACAAGCTCAGCAATCAAACTGTCACGGTGAGAGGGAGACGCCACTTACTTTGTTCCGCGGGATTCGAGGTTGCTGCGGCCACTCCCTGCCAGGGGGAAAAGGGAAACATGAGATACTGTCCATTGTCAGTAACCCTAAATTTCTACCCTAAATACCCCATTTTCAGGAAAGGTGGCCCTATTACCCTAAATACCCCGTGTGATTTCTCGTGCCAAGTTGGGTGGCTTGGCTGTGGGCACACATGATAATACGGGGCAGGAGCACATCAGTGAGCTCGCCTGGGAGCAAGGGCAGGAAAGAAGAGCATATAAAGCTGCTGCTGCTGCTTATCCTTAGAACTGGGAATGCACTTGGGTGAGATGCCAGGCCTGGACACCACCCAGAAAGGCAAGGAAATGGTAAAGAAAACATGCTGCAGGCTCTCATGCTGCTTAGAAGCCAAATCCTGTTTTTCATCAGCTGAGCAGGTCGTGGGGATTTGCTTTCTTGAAGGAGCTGGGTGACAGCCCAAACCACACCAGGTCCCAGCACTGATCTAGTAGCTTCTGCATTGCAGGGGACACCCTCCCACCAGGGACATGGTGTTCCTGTGCCCTTTGCCCATCCAGCAGACAGCATACCTGTGTGTCCTGCTTCCCCGTGGTCACTGGCTGTGGCAGCACCTTCTCCAGCTTCTGGACAAACCAGATGAACATCCTGGTGACAAGAAACCAGTGTTAGAACTGGCAGCCAGAGCTTTTGCTCCCACATCAGCCAACCCTCCCACATCAGCCAGAATTTGCCCCAGGCAGAAATTGCCCTGTGGTTACCTGAGGCCATCCAGAGCCATGGACTGAGTTGTGAGGGTGGTCACTGGCTCTGGCTGCCCCGTGTCATCTGCTGGTGTCTCTGCCACTGAGGTGCTCAGGGCAGCTGAAAGGCTGGGTTTTGGCTTTGCCTTCGTTTGAGTCCTTTTTGTGCCTGCTCAGGTTTTTTTCGGAAGAAGAAGGGGGATAGGCAATGCAGCAGTCATAAATTTTTGGGAAGCAGAGCAAGAAAAGAAGGGTCACCTCCTACAGAGGAGCAGGCCTGGGGTACCTCCCTGGCAGCCTCTCCCCTGGGGACCCAGCCTGGGTTGAGGACATGGGCAGTTTGGGGACAGCAGTGATGTAGGGGCGGTGCTGTGATGCCAGGACCCCTCTGCCCACCCCTCTCAGCACAGTGGGAATCCTGGGCACAGAGATGAAGGGCAGCCCCTGTGCCTGCCCACAGCTGGGTTCTCAGAGGCACAGGGTCTCCTCTGAAAGGGCCACCCAGGGAAGGGGGATTAGATCGCTCACCTTCCACTGTGGCTTCGCACTTCTGATCCTTCTGCTCTGTCTGCAGGGAGACAGAGGGACAGATGGATGTGGCAAAGCACTGCCTGCAGCCTCACACCACCCCATGTAGGCCTATCCCTCACCCCAAGGAAACCCACCCTCTCACAGCCCCACACATCCTCTGCTGCAGTGTCAGCCCCATTTCCCCGACAACAACCACTAAACCCAGTGTTGTTGCCACCAGTGGGTCCCAACTGAAAGGTCCCCCCTGCATGCAGCCAGGTTGGGAACACGGGGACAGCACCCCAAGGTCCCTCTTTTGCTCTGCTGAATTCCCTTGGGGTTTTCCTCCCCGAGGTCCCACTGGGGTGTGCAGGAGGATAAAGGCAGGGAGCCCACCCTGCTGTCAACCTCTGCCCCTTGGTCCCCCGGTCTCCCCGAGCCAGGCAGTGCTCACCTCCAGATTTTTCATCCCCTCTGGCTGCGGCACAATCCTCTCAAAGCCCTGTGACAGCCAGCTGAGCACCCGCTTTCCTACCCTGTGGGGAGAGTGCCATGCTCAGGGAGATCATCCCGTGCCCTCCTGTCCTCCCCCAGCCCCCCCACCAGCCTCGCTGGGGACCCACCACTCCTCTTCGGGGGCATCCAATTCTTCCTCGAAGTTGTCCTCCTCTGGATCGAAGGGGATTATTTCTGCAAGGAGAGCGTTGCTGTGGGCATGGGGGACATGCACTGCTGGGAGCTTCAGGTCCCTCCATCAGCCAGTTCAAGGGGACAGTCATGCCAGCATCACCAGTCAGGGAGGTGGGGTGTGGGAGTCCCAGAGAGGGCCCCAGGGTGCTGCAAACTACAAGCTGCCAGCTCTCCTTACCAAGACCGTCGTCCTCATCTGGAAGGGTCTGGACCTCTGTCTGAAAAGCCAAACAGACTGTCACCCACCCGACAGCTAAGGTGGGGCTCACCCTCTTGGGTGGGGAGGGAAATCTGCCCTTTCCCCAGGGGTGGATGAAGGCAGAAAACCATGCAGGGCACATTTAGTGGTCCCAGTTAGCACTGGGAGAGCGATAGGAAGGAAAAAAAGATGTAGAAGCCCCAACACACCAGACCGTCACCCAGATCTGTCTCCTACCTCATTAGGAACGTCAATGCTTGTATCGAAGCTCTTCGTGAGCACCTGCACTGTCGCTTGGGCTGGCACTGGGACTGGGACTGGCTGGGGAATCACCCTCCTTAGCCCATAAGAGAGCCAGAAGCGCACATTGCTCCCCATGCTGCCAGGGAAGGGAGAGAGTCAGGCTGGGAACACCATTCCAGGCAGCCAGCACCCAGCAAAAAGCAAAATCCCAAGCAAACCGTGTTGCACACTGGAGGGTGCAAGAGCCATACCTCTCAAGCATAGAACCTGTGTCCTCAGGGACCACAAATTCTACTTTCTTCACTAGTTCTTCAGTGGCAGCAGGGAAAAAAAAAACACAAAGGCAAGCTCCTATCACCACTCTGGCAGCCCCCAGCACACTGGGCAGGAGGGGGGTCAGTTGGTAAAGGAACACGACCCGTGGCCTGAGCCCGTGTGGGGCTTACCCTCAGTGCGTGCCCTGTCAGCAGCATCCGTGGGGCCGCCGGCTTTTCCTGTTGGTGCCTTCAGGGTAAAGGGCAAAAGGTGTCAGAGAGTGAGGCACAGTGGACAGTGTCCCCACTCAAAGGTGGCTGCAAACCCCAGGGACTCCCCATCCTTCCTGCTGCTTCCCAGCAGCTCAGAGCAGGGAAGCATCCTGGCCCCCATCCCTCTTGGGGATGCTGCGGAGCACCCCTGGGTGCCAAAGTGCCAGGGATGGATGTAGAGGCACAGGCATTTCTCCCACATAGGTCACAGCGTCCCCATTACCTCCCAGATTGGCTCCTTGCTCACCTTAACTGGCTCCAGCTCCTGCCCGGGGGCCTGCGGGGTCTCATCCGTCACCGGGGGCACCGGGGGCTGGGGAACCACCCGGTTGATCCAGCCCATCATCCCGCTGCCTGCGGGCAGTGAGGAGGGGTCTCCAGCCTACAAGAGGCCAGCAGCAGGGGCGCACACCCCCCAGGAAATGCCAGGTGCACCAGCTGCTCACTCTGTCTCCAGAGCAGCCCAAAAAGATCCTTGGTGTCCTTCCGTTTCGGTGTCCTGCTTGGGAAACGTGGCACTGCTCAACCTGGGAGTGTCTTCTGACGATGCCCTTCCAAAGAGCAGTGCTCTGCCCAAAATGCCCCTCCAAGGACACCCCACACTGCTCAATGAGGGGCCCAGGAGCACCTTGGGCAGTCCCTGTGCTGCTGCTCGCAGATGATGCCTGCAAAGGGCAAAAGAAAGCAGATCCCTGAGCTCCTTCCAGCCCAGCTGGGACACAGCATGGGGGTTTCAATCCCAGGTACACACATGACCCCAGTCCCACACGCAGCAGGTACAGGCTGGCAGCAGCTCAGCACTGGGCTCTTTGCATTAATGCAGCCTTTAGTGGTGCAGGACGCCTTCAGTTCCCTCAGCATGGCTCATGGGGGGCTGTCCAAAGCCTGGCTGCTTGAATCTAAACAGGCCAAGGGTGGATGATTTGTGTCCTCAGCCTTTTGCTCGCCCAACCTTGAGAAGCTGAGGAGCCGGGTTTGGATGCAGCTGAAGCAGCACTTCAAGCCCCCAGTGCACCACAGACAGGGTCAGCTCTCCCAGCGAACCCCACACCCCCAAAACTGGACAGCGTGGCTGTAAAACACCTCCCAAGAGTCCAGACAACCAGAAATCAACTAAATTGCCTTTTACCACCCGCTGGTTATAAAGGATTAAGGAGCTGCGAATGCCCCAGGAGCAGGAAGGAAAACCTGGCAGCCCCGCACAGCAGAGGCATTTCCATGCTTTGGCACAGATCCCAAGGAAGTGCAGGGTCAGTGTACAGCACCGAGCCCAAACAATTCCAAAGAAAGACCCCCAGGGCTGCAGCGAGCCCCCCTGACAGTCAAGATTTCCTCCTCCCTCGACATAAGCTTGTGAAGCTGTAAAAGCCTAGAGCATTAGCCTGTCCTTGGTCTGGGAAGGAAAATGGAGGGCAGAGGCCATTCCTCTGGCACATCTGAACAAGAAAGGGGCAGAAACATCTGTGGGTCCCCAAAAAACTAGCTGCTGGAAGAAATAGGAATAAGTAGCCAGGATTTGCCTGCAGTGGCATGGAAGAACAGGCACTCTTATGCATCCCCCTGCTCTGAGGGTACCT
This sequence comes from Empidonax traillii, assembly GCF_003031625.1. Classification (NCBI taxonomy): domain Eukaryota; kingdom Metazoa; phylum Chordata; class Aves; order Passeriformes; family Tyrannidae; genus Empidonax; species Empidonax traillii. The sequence continues at coordinate 990,561 of NW_020955606.1, read as the reverse complement.
ACCAGTGCCACCACCTGTTGTGGCAGCTCCACAGGGCTTGTGCCAGCGAGCTAAGGGTCTTAGTCTTATCTCCAGCAGCAAATGGGGTGCAGGCCTAGTGTTGCCATTTGGAGCAGGGAGCACCGTGGCCTTTCCCTCCCCTCCAGCAGCCCATCAAACCCTCCATATTACCCAGCTCCACTGCCCTTGCAACATCACTCCCCATGGACCTGCTCGCTACCCCGGCATGGCTCATCCTCCAGCTCTGTTTCGGAGCACCAACCCCCCCTGTGATGTGCAAAGGTGGTCCTGCAAAAACCCCAGCCACGTCCCTCGCCTCGATGGCTGCCACTTACCTCCGAAAACTCACCGCCACCTCCCCGGGAAGCCACGCCGGGATGCGCGGGCTCCCTTGGCCACTGCAGCTCACCACTGACCCCCCAAACCCACCTCAATCCGCTCAGGGCTCTGCAGGGGATTAGCCCTGCGCTGCCTGCAAATGGGATTACAGGCACCCAGCTGTCCCGAGCGCCCCGGCTCCCAGCAGCCAGCCTGGTTTCGGTGCAGGATACTGCAAAGAAAAACCCCAAAATGAAGCAGGTTCGAGCATCCTCGAAATCCCTGGAGCCTCCAAAGCTATCCCAGGCACTCACCGGCAGTGCTGCAGGGCAGGCAGTCGCCTCGGCCGGGCGCAGGGGGGTGCAGGAACGTGCAGATGAGCAGCAGTGGAGCTGATGAAACCCCGAGGGGTGACACAAGGTGGTGTGATGAGGGCGATGCGCTGAGGGTGCTCCACCCACAGCTCTGCCCCAGCCCCAGAGGAACCAAAGCAGGAGGCAGCAAATCTGCTGGGTTGAGCTAAGCCTCCCCTTGCTGAGCCTGCCAATTGCTGCTTGATCCGTTTACCTCCAGCACTGCTCAGCTGCCAGCCTTTCTCACTGCCCCTAATCTCAGTCACGCCCTGGAAGGCAGGTACCAGCAAGGCTCCTCTGCTCGACATCCAGCCCCAGCTCCTGTCTTTGGGCAGAGCTCCCAGTCCTGCCTGGCCCCAGCACTTCTGCAGCTTTTGATTCACAGCCAAGGAAACAGTGGCATAGAAGCACTTTTTTTCAGTGACCTGGGGACAAACACACATCTCACCTGGCCAGGGTGTGGGATGGAGCAAGTTATGCTGTCTGCAGGTAGCAGGCTCCTCTCTTGTGATCACAGGATTGGGGGGTGCAAAACAAACCTTTGGGAGAGCTCAAACAGCTGTGTGTGTAGGGCTGAGGAGCTCAGAGCACAACAGGCATCAGCTTTTGGCTCTTGAGCAGTTGTTCCTTTCTGGCAGACCGAGACTCCTGCCTGTTTCTGTCCAGAGGCTCCTGGGGAGGAGTTTTACCCTGGGGAGGGAACACTCCACCTCTACCAAGGGGCAACTGCGGACTCTGCTTGCCTGGGAGCCTGCCCATATCCTGCATCTTGACTTTTGGTTATGAAGAAGATGAACCGTCATTTCTTCCTCAAAAAAGTTCAGGGAAAAGAGAGAAAACATGAAAAAAATTTAAAAAAAAAAAAAAAAATCAAGCAGAGCCAGACAGAGCACAAAGACAGACGGGGAGGTGGTACCTGGCACATGGCCTCCACTCCAGAAATCTTACACACCCACAGGAAGGTATAAATAACTATAAATTTATTAGTAAAGCAAAACCATTTGACACTCACACAGAAGAGCGGGATGTGTTAATACAATATATATACACACATACATGGAGTATCATCTCAGAAACACACGGAGAGCAGTGTTAAAGGCACTGCAAGCCACACAAACCTCATCAACCTTGGCTGCAACTTCCCCCAGCCCTGGGAACTCTGCCGGAGTCATGAGTAAAGATTAGGAGGAGCCTGAGAACCTCGCTGGCCATGAAGTCCCTCAGATCCACGGCTCGGAGGCATTCAGAGACAAGCCCACGGTCCAGCTCCCACCTGTGGTCCTGCTCCCCTCAGTGAGCATCCCAGGCACGCTGTGAGAGCAGCATCTTCACGTCCAGAAAGCAGCAGGGCAGTGGAGGAGGCCTGGCAGCTGGGCAGAAGCCGTGCTCACCTGGCCCAGGGGGAACTGCCAGCCTCAAACCTTGGCCTGCCCTTATTGCATGTTGGCATTTCGCCTGCCTGTGCAGGAACCTTCCTGCAGGTTCTTCTCACTACCCAACAGAGAGAGTCAGACTCTGGAGTATTCTCCAAAACAAGGGGTTTTGCCTATTATTAATAGCCAGGCTATGGCTGCAGCCTGGACTTAATGGCAAATACCCAAAGGAAGTGCAGAAAGTGCTCTCCACCCTGCTCTCCCTCCTGCAAGGGCTGGCTTGAGCACCCAGAGATGGTCCCAAAACTCTGTCAGAGGACACCCTCCCCTTCGTCCCCCACTCCAGCAGGTGGGCCCCAAGACCAGAGTGTGCACATCTTCCCACCCCGATCACAGGGATGGCATCTGCTTGCTGTAACGCTGGCAGGGCCACCTGGGCATGCCCACGGTCCCAGGGGTGTCCATGCCACAGCTAACTCAGCTCAGCCACCTGCTTGATGCACACAGATGCTCCACAGGCACTCCCAGGGGAACTAACTGAGCAGTCCAAGCCCACCCCAGACTTCTCCCCTGGAACGTCTGACAGTCCTTCACTGACTTAATCCCCAGCCTTGAAGAGCTGGCAAAGGGACACACCATGGAAATGCCTGCTCTCACCCCCAGTGCCCATTTCCTACAACTCTGTTCTGGCTCCTGGTCCTGGCTTAGACTTGCTCACCAGAGGCAGCTGTACCATGGACAAGATGTGACTGAGCCAAACTGCCAGGCCACAGGCACTGCCCATGCCCAGCCAGATGGATGGCCTCGTGTGGGGAAGGACCAGAAGCACCCAGTGGATTCCAGCAAGATTCAGGTCCCAAACACCTGACCTCACCATCACCTGGATCCAGCCTCAGCCTTGGAGAGGAATTTGGGGCTGAGGCGGGGTGGGAATGAAGGAAGAGACCTCACAATCAAAATGGAAAAAGGGATGAAAACCAAAACACTGTTTACAATTGAAGAACTGAACCAAGGGAAAAGGAGCTGAGAAGGTCTTTTAAAAGTATAAGCAAAATAGCTGTGGAGCGGACGGGGCTGAGACACAGCTAAAGGCATCCTGTATTTAGGGTAAGGGGAAGTGAAGACCAGAAAAAAAAGCCCAGGTCACAGATTACCTTCTTCCTGGACCCAGGAAGCCACAGGAACAGCAGCCCTAGAGAGCAGGATTTATTTCCTGGACGACATCCACATCACCTCTGCCCAGCCTAACCCTCCCTGCTGCTTCCTCAGCAGCATCCTACACTCAGGCTGCCTGAAGAGAACCACCCTTCAGGAGGGACCATCCACTACCCAGCCCTACAGAGCATCCTCAGGGGGTCTGGCAACCAGGCCTTGAAGCCAGGCACGAGCACTTGCCACAGGGCTGACGCAACACCAGCTCCAGCACAGCAACCCTCCTGGGTGTGAGGGATGCAAGAGGCCAAGCGGAGGCCGCGTGAAGAAGCCTGAAAGTGGCTTGAAAGAAAGGTCAGAGATGAAGTGCAGCACAGGCACAGAGCAGAAACACGTTTTACTCCCGAGAGGCTTTGGCCACAACTGCTCTTTGGTTTGAAAAGGAAACACCAGCAGTTAGCAGAGAGCCCTTTGCAGTGTAATGCCCCAGGGACATCGACTCCCAGGCCAGCCCCTGCCTCCCCACAAAGCACTGCGCTCTTGACACTCATGTGCCTCCTGCTCATTCCATCACCCCTCACCTAACCGTACAAGACATGACCTAAAGGCACAGCAAAGGAGATCAACCCGCTCCCCCAGCCCTCCTGCACACAACTCTGCTGCTTCCAACTAGAAAATGCTCCTACAAAAACACACCTGAGGCTCCTGGTGGCCGCTCAGCTGCCTGCTCCACAGAGATCCTCCAGCACTGAGGTCCAGCAGCTCAAGCCTCTATGGGCTTCTACTTGATTTGGGCTGTTGCAGGGCAGCAAACAAGACAGAGAGGCTGAGTCACCGTGGGCTCACAGCCAGACCTAATAATGATGTTCTAATGCTGCACTAAGATGTTTTTGAACCAGGAAGCACCTACTCACAGGCACCAGCTGAAGAGCTGGACCCGGGCTCGTCCCTGCCAAGCTCTCCACAGCATCCCTTTTCCCAGCCACAGGGCCCTAGGCACATAGCCCTGATCAGTCTCTCTGGCCAGGATGCTGCTTGGCTGTTGTCATGTCCCAAGCAGAGTCAGGACTCCTCACTGGGACATCCAAGGCTTTCCCAATTCCTCATCACAAAGGGAAACATTCTCCAATTGTCCCTATGCCCAGCTGACACCGAGGGGACGGGATCTGGCAGCTCCGTGGCCAGCACGTGGTATGGAGCTGTGTCTGGGGCCCACCACCATCCTTCTCTGTTCAAGAAGCAGGTTCAGGTGGATGCCACACTCCCCATCTGGTCCCACACTCACAACCTCCCTCACCACCAAGCCCTTCTGCAAAGACAGGATTAGCCTTCCTCGGTTTGGACTTCCTTTTACTCCCTACAGTAAAGCATACACTGAACTTAATAAGTATTAAACAGCAAAAAACAGCTACCTAGAACCAAAGAGCTCTTTAAAACTCCAAGTTATCACATCCTTATTTTTTTTTTAAAGATCCAGTATGACTTCAAGTTAAACTACACAGTATTTTTAATGAATTTTAACAAACTGCTTTAGAAAAAAAGGCAAAACAAAACAAAAAAGAGGAAAAAAGAAACACAGACGGAAAACTTGGTAGAAGTTCTACATCTTTGAGGCAGCACGAAGTAAAATAACCACCATCAGTCCTTCTTCCTCGGGCAGCAGAGAGCAAAGTCTGCTTTAACCTCCTTAAAGCTGCACATGAAGACGACTCAGCCCCAGGGTCTGACCTGTCACTGCACTGTTCCAGTCCCTGAAAACACACTCCATTCGCCCTTACCATGCTGGAAATGGAAACTAAAGCCTTTCTCCACCTTTTAGATGAGTGTCTCCCACCACTGATGAAGGCCCAGTCCAACCCTCTGCAAGGTTAACCTGTCCATGCTTGCCATGGACATTTATTTAACTCATCCCACTCACTTGTGCAGCACGTGGGCAACCTCCTGGCTGCTGTTCACTACTTGCAGCTCGTCACAACCTCACACAAGCACCAGCCAAGATCACAGAAGAGCTGAGGCTGGCAGGGACCTCTGGAGATCATCAGGTCCAACTCCCTGCTTGCACAGGTTGTTCAGGACCACATCCAGGCAGGGCTTGGGTGTCTCCATGAATGGATGCTTAACATCTTAGCATCTCCAAAGATGGAGAGGGAAGGCTGGTGGGCGACCTAGTAAGCACATCTTCAACCTCCAAAGCATCTAGCTGGCATGTAATGGATCTCTTGGTCAGAAGAAGCCAGCAAATTTCTGCAGAGGAAAACACCTGAGGCTGCATCAACCTTGCTAGGGGAGATTTATTTTTAAGTGATGTTTACAAGAAGTGTGCAAAACCTGAAAAATACAGAAGAGGTAAAGAAAGAGTAAAGGGGTAAAACAGGACTCCTGCAAGAGGGGAAAAAAATACACTCCTCCTTTACCCACTGGTAACCTTGCCCTCCCTGTGGAGCTGAGCCTGCAGGCCAGGAAGGATTCTCCTGCCTTGATCTGGTTTCCCCAGCAAATCAGACACCAAGGCCCCAGCACACGCCGTGGGTTACTGTCAGTCATGGCAACACCTCTGCAGCTGTAGGTTATTAGTAGTGTTCATCTCACCCATTAGTGTTGGAGCTGCTGGGACAGCCCTTGCCTGACCCCCCTGGAGGTACCACTAACAGCCCAAGGGGTGCTCAAGGGGCCTGGGGGCAAGTCTGGGCAGGAGAGCTAGATCCCTCAGGAAGCAGCTCTTAAACGCCAGGCTCTTGGCTGGGAGCAGGGCATGGATGCTCTCACAGAATTACAGAATTTTTAGGGTTGGAAGGGACCTCTGGAGGTCATCTAGTCCAACCCACCCGCCAAGGCAGGGTCGCCTAAACCAGGTTACTCAGGAATGTCTCCAGAGAGGGAGAATCCATGACCTCCCAGGGCAGCCTGTTCCAGTGCTCCTTGCCATGCTCTCTGGTAGCAGCGCAGCACTTGCTACAGTTTCCCACGCAGCTGATGGGGACAGGGGACGGGCAGGCTCCCTCAGAACCCTTGCAGAGTGTGACAGCCAGCGACTGCAAAAGCAGCAATGCCAAAGTGCTTTTTGGAGCTGTGCAGCCCCATGGCTTTTCCCTTTCAACACTCTAGGAGGAGGGAGAGCAGGGGAGGTCGGGGCAGTCAATCAACACTAATGATCTGAAATGGTGCCCTCAACTGAGCTTGGACCAAGGGAAGGTGGGAGATCCCAGCAGCTGAAACCTACTTCTGTGCCGAGCAGCACACCTCAGGAGAGGGGAGGGCTGGCTCTGCCTTGCTCCTAAGCCCTCTCCAGGAGGAGGGTCAGCCAGCCCTCCCCACCAACCCTGCCAGGCAGGGCAGGGGAGAAAGGCCGCACACAAGGGGCTGGTGCCTGTAGCAGGCAGCTGAGCTCCCGGCACTGGAACTGCAGATACAGCGTGAACTACAGTCCAGGGAACTGCCAGGCACCTACAGGCAGAGTTTCCTCTCTCCATCTCCCTCCTTTCCTTTCCACCCCCTCAAGATGTTCGCGTCGTCTGTCGCCACTTCGATACAGGCGGCACATCAACCACAGAGGCCAGAGGAAAGTTTACCCGCCCGCATCCCGCACCTCCCCTTTCCCCCACGCTCCCTGGAGGAGGTCATCTACAACCGAGGAGAGGGGAGGGGAGGCCGAGGCCCGGGAGCGTCCCATGCAAGCCGAAAGCTGCCGCGGGGTGGGAGGCTCATGGCAAGCAAGCAGCCACCTGGTAGGCGCCCTCGGCCGTGTGCTGGACGCTGTGCTCCTGCAGCAGGCCCAAGTCCAGGAACCGCTCCCCGCACCACATGCACTTGTACTGCTGCTCCCGGGCGTGCACGCTGTGGTGCTTGTTGAGGTGCTCGCGCTGCTTGAAGGCCTTCTCGCAGGAGGAGCACTTGTAGGGCTTCTCGCCCGTGTGCACGCGCCGGTGGCGCTGCAGGTCCGAGGCGTACTTGAACCGCTTTTCACAGTCGGGGCACTTGAGGGGCTTCTCGCGGGCCGGGTCGCAGCGGTGCTGCACGAACTCCGAGGAGGAGAAGAAACGTCTCTCGCAGAGCGTGCACTTGAGCGGCTTCTCGGCGCAGTGGGCCAGCTGGTGCTTCTGCAGAGCCGAGGCCCGCTTGTAGGACTTGTTGCACACCGCGCACTTGAAGGGCCGCTCCGCGTTCTGCACGCACTTGTGCCGCAGCAGTTCCGAGGACTGGTTGAAGCCTTTCTGGCACACGTTGCACTTGAAGAGGTTCTCTATGCCGTGCACGTGCTGGTGGTACACCAAGTGCGAGGGCTGCACGAAGCCCTTCTCGCACAGGTTGCACTTGAAGGGCTCCTCGGCCTTGTGCGTGCGGCGGTGGCGCATGAGCGCGTACTGCTGCTTGAAGCTCATCTGGCAGAGGTCGCACTTGAAGGGCCTCTCCTCGCTGTGTGTGCGCTCGTGCTGCCGCAGGTCCGAGGGGCGCTTGAAGGCCTTCTGGCACTCCCCGCAGCGGAAGGGCCGCTCCCCGCTGGGCGTGCAGGGGTGCTGCAGCAGCTCCGAGGACTCCTTGAAGTGCAGCTCGCAGACGTTGCACTTGAAGAGGTGCTCGCCCGAGTGCGCGTACATGTGGCGCACCAGGTGGGAGCGGTGCTTGAAGGTCTTCTCGCACACCGTGCACTTGTAGGGCCGCTCCGAGCTGTGCGTCCGCTTGTGGTGCACCAGGTGGGACGACTGGCTGAAGCTCTTGTCGCACAGCGTGCACTTGTACGGCTTCTCGCCCGTGTGGATGCGCTCGTGCCGGGACAGCTCCGAGAGGTGCTTGAAGGTTTTCTGGCAGATGGAGCAGCTGTAGGGCTTCTCCGAGGGGTCGAGAGGCTGTGGATGCTCTACCTCGGGAGGCTTGTAGGTCTTCTCGCAGATAGAGCACTTCATGGCGTTGCCGTTGTGGACGTTGTGGTGCTGCGCCAGTGAGGTGAGGAGGGAGAAGCCCATCTTGCAGACCCCACACACAAAAGGCTTCTGCTCCACCTGAATGCACTGATGTTCGAGGAGGTCGGTGGCCTGATGGAAGATCTTCAGGCACTGGGTACACTGGAAAGAGCGGTCATGGCCTGGCAAGCACTGGTGCTCATGGGGGTTGGAGAGGTGAGTGAGGTCATGGCCACACACACCACATTTGTGGGATGGGTCTCCAGCCTGGATGGGGGCGTGCTGGTGGTGCTGCAGTCCGGGGTCTGGCTGGAGCAGGATGCCGTAGACGGCGCAGCCCAAGGGGTTGTCAGCAGTGCTGGGTGGGATGGAGTGCTCTGGGAGGGCGGCTGCCCCAGCGTGGTGCTGCTGCGGTGGCGGCGGCTGCTGTGGTTGCTGCTGCTGCTGCTGCCAGCTTTCTGACATGCTTGGGAAAAAAAAACGGGATTTTAGCAGTGATAGCTTCAGCTTCCCGGTTGAAAGGGTTCAAGTAAAACCAAAATCAAAAGATTCCAAGATCCTGATTCCCCGTAGCTGATCCCCTGAAGTTGAAGGCAGAAACTCCAGCACACAGCAAGGATCTTGGGAAGAAAAGAAGTGACTCCAGAGCCTCCTCCTTAGATCAGCACAAGTTCTTTGTGGACTGATTTGGTTTGGCTTTTTCTTTTTTTGGACAAAAGAACAGGAGGCAGAGGTAAGTGCCTTGAAAACAAGAGAAGGCCCTTCTCCGTGCTGGCTGTGATGTGCTCACATTTGGGAAGGGCACAGGAAGCAGCCCAGGGAGCAGCTCTCTCTGCAAGAAAGAAGACAGCTAATGTCAGGTCTTGGAGGAAAGATGGGCAATTCTCTATCGATTTCCCCCCACGGCTCTCTTTGAAAAAACCCTCCTGTGCCCCTGCAAAGCTACCAGGAAGGCAGTGTAGGGAGCTAACTAGAACCAGAGCCCCCTTTGCTGCTGTGCAAAGGGCCTGGGACAAGGTGTGCTCAGCCTGGAGAGGGTTGGGCTCTGCTTGGCTGCAGCCAGGGTATTGTGCTCTCAGGAGAGGCAGCACAACCACCCAGGGCCTGGTCAGCTCAGCCTTACCCCGTAGGCTGTGGGTCACTGGATCTCCCAGTGCCGCTGGGGCACTGCCTGAGAACATGGGTCTCTCTGCACAGGCTGTGCACCAAAGGCTGGGCAATTAAGAGGCTACTGAGTTAGTTTTTACAGGTGTCAAGGCAAATCCCAGCCTGACCCCACCCCAGCTGAAACCGCCTTGTGAAGCAGTTCTGCTCCTCCTGCAGCTTGGATATCAGGCCCATCACCCAAGGGATGTATGCAAGACATTTCCCTCTCTCTGGGCAGCGCTTGTAGACTGGGAAGAGCCAGAGAGCTCAGGAGACGGTTTGCCCTCAGTGTTATCTTAGCCACAGACAGAACACAGAACCCACAGGGATCACTCTGTGAAGATAAAAGAAGAGTTAAAGTAATGGCTCGGCTGAACCTCCTACCAAACCACGGAATAAAAGCACCCTGAAGCCAAACAACCTACGCCAGAGCTGCTGCCTGGCCTTGCTACACAGCATCACGGGGATTGCGCGCACTGAAAAGTTCCAGTCTTTCTAGAGATGTCCAGTAAAACTTGGCATCAACTTAGAGAAGAGTAAAACCCACCAGCGAGCTACAGACAGCAGCACTGTCAACACAGCTCACGAGAGAAGAAAGGTGCAGGTCCTGGCAAGCAGGTAACACGCCCGGGCCTCGAGCCCCCAACCCCACAAGAGCACACCCATGCCTGTGTCAAACCACGTGCCCTCAGGGTAAGGAAATCCTTGGTCTTCCCGGTTATGTTTAAAACTAAGCAATAAAGAGCACGAGAGAACCTCAATTCTCAGCATCCCCCCACCTCCTCCGGCGCTCAGCTGAGGGGCTGGACCGTGCCCCACGGCTTGGGCAGTGCTGGACCCGCCTCTGCCTGAGGGGACACTGCGCTACTTTGTCCTCCAGCACAGTTAACGCCAGTAAAATGCCCAAAGGCCCCATCGCAGCCCTGCTGGCCTGCAAGATCCCCTCCTTCTCCCAGAGAGCTCACCTTGACCGCCGGCACGAAGGGAGGACTCGCGGGGTCCCGAGCTCGGCGGGGCACAAACTTCAGCACAGCCCAGGGCCCCCTTACCCCGACACCGCGGCAGGATGAACCCACCGGCGCCGCACCCCGGCCCACCGGGGGGATAAGCGCGTGTTCCTCGCGGGGCAGAGCGATACCAACCTTGGCTTACCGAGGGCTCTGCGCGGGGACCCGCGTCGGCGCCAGCTCCAGCCTAACTCATCCCCCCGTGGGAGGTGGGAAGCGACAACCATTTAGGGAGCGCGGTCGGGAGCGCAGAGGTACTTTCAAACTGGCGAGGCGGCCTTGCTCGGCATGGCCCAGCCCGCTCCCGCCGGGCCCGGGGCCGCCTCAGGGCCGCGGGGCGCGGGGCCGGCCGGGGAGCTCGCAGGCCAGCAGCCACCGCCGCCGCCGCAGCCCGCGGCCAGGCCCGGCCCGCCGCCCGCCGCTCCCCATCGGGCGGCCCCGCCGGCAGCGCGGGGACAGCGCCCCGAGGCCTTCGCCGCCGCCGCTCCGGGAGGCCCCGCTGTCGGGTCCGGGATGGGGGGGGGGGTGTCCCTGCCCGCCCGGGGCCGCCCCCCGCCCGGGCGAGGCGCGCACACAAAGGGCGGCGGCGGCCGGGCCGCTCACCTGCGGCGGGAGGGAGGCCTCGCCGGCGGCGGGGCCGCGGCCTGCGCGCTGCGCCCTGAGCCCCGCGCTGGCGTGGGGGCGGGAGCCGGGAGGGAGGGAGGGAAGGGAGCGGCGGGCGGGAGCGGAGCGGGCCGGGCCGGGGCGGCCGCGGCGGCGGAGGAGGAGGCGGGGCGGCCGCCGGCGGGTGCTGCCCCCTGCCGGGCCGCGCCGGCAACTGCGCCCCCGCCCCAGCGGGAGCGGGGGATGTCCCGGCGGCCATGAGGGCCGGGCTGGTGGGGTACAGCAGCTCCGAGGAGGACGAGGAGGAGGAAGGGGGAGGGAAAAGCCAGGGCGGCGGCGCGCGGGGTCCCCCCGTGGCCAGGTAGGTGACGGAGGGAGAGGGTACGGCGGGATCGCGCAGGGGAGGCGGGAGCGCACGGCCTGCCTGCTCCTCTTCTTCTTCCTCCTCCTCCTCCTCCTCCTTGTTCTCACCGCCCCGCTCCGGTCCCGCAGCTCCGGCCGCCCCCGCCTGCCCGCCCCCGTCGGCCTGCCCGGTGACCCTGACCCGGAGGAGGCCGTGAGCGACGACAGCGCCCGGCACGGCGGCCGCGTCCGCGGGTTCCCCCACGAGCGGGGCAACTGGGCCACGCACGTCTACCTGCCCTGTAGGTACCGGGACTGAGACCGGAGGGGATGGCGGGATGGAGCCCGCCCGGGGCTCCTCTGCCGGCCCTGACGGCGCTGCCCCGCAGACGTTGCCCAGGAGGAATTCCTGGAGCTGCTGGAGCTGCTGGTGTCCCGCGCCCGCACCTACGTGCCCTCGGTGGCTGCCATGGAGGAATTCCACCTCAGCCTCTCGCAGTGCGTGGTGCTGCGCTACCACTGGATAGACCCCTTCGTCCGCTCCCTCAGGGAGCGCCTGGCTGGCTTCCACAGGTGGGTTTGGTGGAGCCCCGGGAGAGCGCTCCCCATACCCCTCCTCATACCCCTCCTCTGCCCTCGGGGTCCGTGTTCCACAGCATCCACACCCTAAGGCGTTCCTTGTAGATGCTGCTGGCATACCGGTAGAGCCCTGGGCAGTTTTCCTCCCTGCCTCGGGATCTGGCACCAGACAAGTCAGGTTTTGGCTTTCAAGGACTAGGCTAGAGCTGTGCCATCCCCTCAATCATGTACGGTTTTGTTGCTTATATCTGGCTTAGGTGCCTGCTGAGCATCAGCTGCTTCAGGGCTTCTGTCGCTGTCTAGGCTTCAGAAGGCTGGAAACAGGAGGGGAATGAATTAATTTGAGTCCAGAAGGGTCCTGGTTGTACCAATTCAGTCCAATTGCAGCATACATTTGCCTGCATCTTTCCATAACTCGCTAGAAATCCTGCCCTCTCCTCATCCTTTGCTCGTTTCTTTTTTTTCCCCTTCACTAGCTGAACTAGGATCTTTCTTATTTCAGGTTTTTCTGCGTGGCTGACCAAGTGAAGGTTTACACCAACCAGAACAAAACCAGGTGAGGGCACAGCGGGGCAGCCTGCCTGCCTTCCCTGGGAGGAGGCTGGGCAAGGTGCTGGCTGGATGGGAAGTGTCACCCTGCCAGACCCACGGTGACCAGGCTGAGCCATGTGACAGTGCAGTGTGCGCTCACCTCATCTCCAGAGGTTTCACACAAATTTCTAGTTCTGACTCTGACTCTCTGCAAGCCTCCGGTCTCATTAGCGGTGGGTGAACCTCAGGCTGCAGGGTTTCGGCCTTCTGAAGAGAGGAGCTGTTCACCCCATGACCCGAGGCAGCCCTTTCTGCTGTGGTTAGCCTCGTGCCGTGGTTTCCCAGCAGCTGAGGGAGGCAGCTGCATTCGCTGCCGTCTCCCATCTGGTTTGTTGGGCAGCTTTGCAAGCCCTCGTGCCAGCGTGCGCAGCCTGGGGCGAGCGAGGCTGGGACCACCTCTTTTGGCAGCAGTGCCAGTCATGAAATCGTAGTGCAGGCCTTGCAAGAGCTGGAGAGAAATAGCTGAGATGGTGTTAATTCTCCTGGGCGTCAGCTCAGAAGCCTCATTCCAGTTGAATGCAATTAAGCGGTTTAAATGCCAAAGCAAAGGTGATTAAAATTGGGAAAAGTTGCTGAATATAGTGGGAAAGGCTGCCCGAGATGGTCATGGGTGGGACGAAGTGGATATGGAACCTGGGTGAGACTTGAATTTTCCAATTCCATCCTGGAGGGGAAGAAATGATGACTCTGGATGACTCTAGAAAGTGTCATCCCAACAGTCCTTGAGGAAGTGCCTCTTTGTCATATCTCTCCAGCTTGGCACTTCCTGTTCCCTGCTTCCTCTCCCATGGTAAAACCTCTCCAGCAACTTCCACCTTTTGCATGCAGCTCCTGCACAGGCACAGCACTCTGCTGAAATTCCCATCCAGTGCATCCTTTGCCTGGAAAATGAGTGTTCTTGTGTGGGGTAATCTAGTAAATCTACGTGGTTTATTGTCCAGTCCTGCTTTTCCTTGCATCTTTATTTTTGTTTTTCTTCAGAATACAGTCAGCATCCCTGGATGCTTAAACCTGGCATTCCTCAAATTTTCTTCTAGGGAGTAGGGAATTTGCCTGGTAGGAATGCAGGGCTAAGCATGCTTATGGCTGTGCTTTCTGCAGTATGAAAGGGTGCTTGCTGTCTTTCCTTGTCTTTCTCTAGGACCTTTATTGGATTGGAGGTCTCTGCTGGGCATTTCCAGCTGCTGGAGCTGGTGTCAGAGGTGGACAGAGTTTTAGAGGAATTTGACCTTCCCACATTCTACAAGGTAAGGCGTTTCCTGCTTACCTCCCTGCCAGTCTGGACACGCCAACTGGTTCTCTGCAAGATGTTCACTCACATAAACAGGAGCCAGAGCATAAGTCACAGTTGCTGTCCCGCTGTGCTTGGAAGCAGGGTTGTCCTAGGATAGAGTGGGCACTGGGGGACTGAGGATGGTGTTTGTGCCTTTGCCTTGGGCAGCTTTCTTGGGTGTCAGTCCAGCCTTTTTGTCAAAAAAAGCCTCCTTTAGCCCTCACGTTCTGATCCTTGTTTTGTCTTTAGGATCCGTCGTTCCACATCAGCTTGGCCTGGTGTGTCGGAGACCTGTCTGGAAAGCTGGAGGGGCAGTGTCTGCGGGAGCTCCAGGTGTGTCCCCACGCCCCAGGCATGGAGAGCAGGGGAAGGGCAGAGCTGGAGTCCAGCCATGTCTCCCTGCTGAGGGTGGAAGTGGGAAATTCTCTTCACCAGGCAAGACAAACTTCACTGGGTTGAAATTCAGAAGAAAAGCTTTTGGGGGGAACATGAGTGAAATCACTGTCCAGGGGGAAGTCAGAGGCTTCCAGCCACAAATGGACTTGTCTCTGGCTTGGTTCAGAGAGGGAGCTGCTGTCTCCATCCTCTGACAGATCCTCCCTCCTGATACTGACTCCTGCATCTATTTTCCAGGACATTGTGGATGAGTTCGAGGACTCGGCGCTCCTGCTGCGTTTCCAGTGGGAGCAAATCCGCTGCAAATCAGGGAACAAGTACTTCTCCTTCCCCTTGAGGTAGGGTCTGGTGAGGCTGTGCATTTCGGAGCCTCGAAGAGCCTGATGCTCAACCAAGGACTGTTCTCCAACGCAGCTCTGAGTAGCACAGGCTGTCACGCACCTCCCATGGTCTTCTTGCCTGCTCAGCATCTCTGGGTTGTTTGTGGCCTCAAGTCAGGCCACTTCCAAGTCCGAGTTGCTGGCTGAGGAGATGTGTGTTCGTAGCAGGTTTCATCCTCGCTGCTGTATGTGCTGCAGTCAGCACTGGTGGTTCCAGACATCCCACGGTCACTAATTTTGCTGATTTTTTTCTTTTAAAAATTAAAAAAAAAAAATCTCTGTAATAGCCATAGATGCCTTATGGGAAAGAGGAAGAAGGTAGCGTGGGAAGCTGTTGCTAAAGGGAGAGTGTCTCACACGGTGGGAAGTAGCACTACCAGATTGTCAGGATGCTCTGAGCGAGGTTTTAGTAGCAAGAGGCAAGGACACTGAGCTGGATTCTCTCACCAGAGCATCTCCCTCCTGAAAGGCAGCTTGGACAAGCTCCTGAGTCATGCTGTGTCCCTCTCACACGGCTGCTGCCTCTGTAGAGACATTTCATTGTCTGATCCTTTTGCCAAACAGCAAGAGCTTGCTGCCAGGTGTGGGTGAGCCCTAGAGAGGGCAGTGTCAGCATTTGCCTGAGCTGGGAGGGCAATGCCCACAGGTGACTCAAGGGGGTGGCAGCTCCTGCTCAGGCTCCACATTTTTTCCCATGGGATCAGCACCCCGGGTGCCACGATGACCCAAGGGACTGCAGGCTGGGCACTGTTCCTTGGGAGAATCTCCTTTTTAATCCTTTTGTTCCTGCGGGGAGGTCGGCTGCAACCTCAGGTATTCACAGCAGGACTGTTGATGTGCTGCCCTGAACCTTTTATCCAATGTCTGTCCGGGACTTCTGAGCAATAAAAATCTGTCTGCTTGTGTCATAAAATTGTGTCTGTGGTGTACTTCAGCCGTTCCCTTCGAGAGATCCCCACCTTCTGCAGGCTGCCCGTGAGACGATGCCTGCACTCTGTGAACTCCGTGCAGCCCGTCCTGGCACTCACACAGAGTGGCTTTGTGTCTGTGGGAGCATCTCAGCACAGCCACAATTCGTGCCCGTGGGAGAGCTGCCTCTCAAAATCCCTTAACAAAAATCTGTTAATTCTATAGCCAGTTAGTTTCCGGGATGGGGAATCTGCATGATAAGACGTGTGATTACACCCCAAGTTTTCTTTTGGGGAAGGAAAAACAAACAAAGCGAGAGATAAATTTAGCCCCTGGGGACTTCCAGTGAAACCGGCTCTGGCATGACCGGTTTCTCCCGGGTTAATGCTCAACCCGCCCTCCCCCCTGCCGCAGGGCCCGGCCTGGCACAGCACCTAGTTGTGTAACACCGGTGGTGTCAGGGACCCCCGGCACAGGGGACAAGGGCAGTGGGGGCAAAGTCCGGGGATGAGGCGGCTGTCGGTGGGGCCCGAAAGGGCGGGGCTGGGCGGCAGGGCCTGGGCTGGCCGCCTGCGGGGGCCTCGTATACGGGTGGGAGCGGCCGTGGGGATAGGGGGGAGTCGGGCTGCGTTTCCCCCCGCACACGCGGGACCGGGGGTCGCGGGAGGATGGGGGGAGTGAGGCCGCCGTGGCCCCGCCCCCGCCTCGCAGGCCCCGCCCGCTCCCCAAGCCCCGCCCCTGGCGCGGCCCCGCCCCGCCCGCTCCCGCGCCGCTGCCGCCGCGCCCGCCTTTCGCCACCCGCTCCGGTGCTCCCGGCGGCGGGCAGGGCAGGGCAGGGGACCCGAGGCGAGCCAAGCCGAGCTCGGCTGAGCCGAGCCCCGCCGCGCCGCGCCGGCCGCCCATGTGCCGTGCGCCGCCGTCCTGACCTCACGCACAAAGGCGGGCCGGGAGGCGACGGGCCGCGCCTGGCAGCGCCGCCCATGCACCGCGCGCAGCCCCCCGCGGCGGCCCGGCCCCGGCGGGCCATGAGGGCGGCGTAGCTCGGACACCGCCGCGCTCGGCGCGGCCCGGCCCGGCCCAGCCCGGCCCGGCCCGGCCCGGCCCGTCCGGGGGCAGCCGCGAACCGGCGGCGGCGCGGAATGGCAGGAGGCGGCGGCGCCCCCTGGCGGGCGGGCGGGCGCCTCCCGCCGCTCGTGGTGCTGTTGGTGCTGCTGGTGGGGGCGGCGGGCGAGGAGATCAACGCCGAGGTGAGCGGGGGCACCGCGGGCACCCCGCACCGCTGCCCGGCACCCCTGCACCTGCGGAGGGTGGGGCAGCGCCGGCGGGCGCAGGTGCAGGCGGGGCGGGGAAGGGCGCGGGTCCGGGCTGCCCCAGCCGGGCGCAAGGCTCTTGGGGAGGGGGGCGGGAGGGGGAAGGAAGCGCTTTGTGCCCGGCGCGGGAGGGGGTGAAAGGGCTTTTGATAAAGTCTCTGCTCTCCGCCACCCTGTCCAGGAGAAAGGGGGTGCGGGAGTGAAAGGGATTAATGGATTGAACGTGGTTTTGTTTTTTTGTTATTTTTTTGAAAGTTAAAGCGTTAACCGGTTTTGGATGGAAAGAAAAAAAAAAAAAAAAGGTGGGGGGGCTAGGAAAAGGATTGGAATAGGAAACGGATTGGAGAACCTTGAAAAGAGGGTTTGGAGAAGGAAAAATGCTTGGAAAAGGAAAAATGTTTGGAAAAGGAAAAAGGCTTGGAAAAGGAATAAGAATTGGAAGGAATTCAGAGGAAAAAAAAAAAAAAGTTTTAAAAATTAAAAGGAAACCCCCCAAAACGTAGGAAGTGAAAATAAAAAAAGGGAAAAGGGAAAAAAGAAGTCACAAAAGACTAATAATAAAGATAAAAATAAAATGCAATTAGGGCAGACAAGAGGAGGTGGAGGCTGGGGCAGGAAGGAAGAGCCCCGGCGCGCCCCAGCCCCTGCACCCCCCTGCCCCCCGCCCAGGGGCTGCGGCCCCACAGGACAGAAGCCCCTTTGTGGGTGCAGGCCAGTGTGGGGGTCCCCGGCTGCAGGGAGGGCCCTGACCCCACATCCGTCTGCAGCTCCCGGGGGACACGGAGGGGACGAGCAGCCTGCAGGACGACTGGCCCCCTGCCAGTCCTGCTTTCTCCCTGGGGTCAAGGCATCCGGCAGCAGCCCCCCAGGAGCACCGGCTCCCCTCGCTGGGCAGGGCAGGGTGGGGGCTGTATGCCCCACTGCCCACTGCTGCGTGCCGGGGCTGGGGTGGAATCAGGCAGGGGGAGGGGGTAGAATCAGGCAGGGGGTGGATCTTTCTCCGCTGGGGCCTCGGGGAGCTCCAGGTGCCCCGTGGGGCTGTTCCGTGTCTCGGGCTCACGCTGGGCTCTCCTGGCACAGGCATGGCTGCGGCTCTATGGGTACCTGCCGCAGCCCAGCCGGCGGATGTCCACCATGCGCTCGGCTCAGACCTTCTCCTCGGCCCTTGCCGAGATGCAGAAGTTTTACGGCATCACCGTCACCGGCGTCCTGGACGAGGAGACCATAGCGTGAGTTTGTCCATGTCCTCTTGCTCTGGCTGACAGCAGCTCTGCTCCCGGGCTCTTTGGCTTTTCTTGCCAGCCATGGAGCTCTGCCTGCATCTGGAAAAGCGGGTGATCTGTCTCCCGTGGGATTTGCATCTCTCCTGTTGGGGACTGCACCCCTGCAGCCAGGACACCTTCCTTGCTGTCTGCGGTTGCTGTAACCCCTCAGGGACCTTGGCTGCTGTGGGCTGAGCCCTGATTCAGTGTCATCCTTGCAGGTGGATGAAACGTCCCCGCTGTGGGGTCCCAGACCAGTTTGGGGCACGGACGAAGTCCAACATGCGGCGGAAGCGGTACGCGCTGACGGGGCGGCGCTGGAGCCAGAGCCACCTCACCTTCAGGTACCCAGCGCTGCCAGGGCTTCCCATCCCCCAGCCCGTGGAAAGCCATGGACCCCCCCCCAGCGGAGTGAGCGCTGCCCTGGGCCATCCCTAATCAGCTCTGTATCCCCAGCATCCAAAACTACACGGAGAAGCTGGGTCGATACAACTCGTACGAGGCTGTCCGGCGAGCTTTCCGGGTGTGGGAGCAAGCCACGCCGCTGGTTTTCCGGGAGGTGGCCTACGAGGACATCCGGCAGAAGCGGAAGAAGGAGGCTGACATCATGGTGCTCTTTGCCTCTGGCTTCCACGGAGACAGCTCCCCCTTTGATGGCCTCGGGGGATTTTTGGCTCACGCCTATTTCCCCGGCCCTGGCATGGGGGGGGACACGCATTTCGACTTGGATGAGCCTTGGACACTGGAGAACGCGGATGTGTCTGGTGAGTTGAGGGTCAAGGAGGTGGTGAAGGTGACCAGAGGAGCCTGGTGGCCTCCTGTGCTTGAGGGAAGGGAGCTGCACTGGTGTGGGCAGGAGGGGCAGGGAGAGTGACTCCACCACGGGTCATGCAGGCAGCTCCCTCTGGAGCTGGGTTGCAGGGTGCTGGGTCCAAGGAACCACCCCATGCATCATGTCCCATACTCCCTTCTGCTGATGGTGCCTCTCCATGCAGGGAACAACCTTTTCCTGGTGGCTGTGCACGAGCTGGGGCACTCGTTGGGTTTGGAGCACTCTAGCAACCCCAGCGCTATCATGGCCCCCTTCTACCAGTGGATGGACACAGAGAACTTCCAGCTGCCCGAGGATGACCTCAAGGGCATCCAGCAGCTCTACGGTGAGAGGGGTGGGGGATCAGCCCAGAGCTGGGATCCTGGGCATGTGCATGGGGAAACTGAGGTACTGCTGGTCTGCCTCACTACATCCCTTCTCTTGCCTGCCCGATCCAGGTACCGCGGATGGGCACCCTCAGCCCACCAAGCCTTTGCCAACCGTAACACCCCGGAGACCTGGCAGGCCAGACCAGAGACCCCCTAAACCTCCCCCTCCGGGGAAACCAGACCGACCCCCCAAACCTGGCAGCCCGGACCGACCGGACCAGTATGGCCCCGACATTTGTGACGGGGACTTCGACACGGTGGCGGTGCTACGTGGGGAGATGTTTGTGTTCAAGGTGCCTGCCAGGACCCCCTCCTGCCCTTTCCCTGGGGAAGTGGTTGGTGCGTGGGTGGGAGGACCCCCAAGCAAGGAGCCTGGCACTTGGACCATGTCCCTGTGTCCTCCCCATCCTCTGCCAACAGCCTGTTTCTCACCAGGGCCGGTGGTTCTGGAGGGTCCGGCACAACCGGGTGCTGGACAACTACCCCATGCCCATCGGACACTTCTGGCGGGGCCTCCCTGGGGACATCGATGCCGCCTACGAGAGGCACGATGGGAAGTTCGTCTTCTTTAAAGGTGAGCAGGGAAGCTGGGTGGGAGGGCTGAGGTGGAGGGGAGGCCCTAGTGCCCTCCTCCCTCAAAGCTACTGAATGTTGGTTGACTTTATCCCAATCCTGATCACCTCCCCAGCCAGAGCTGCTGCCTGATCCCAAGGGTCCAGGGTGGCTGCAGGTGTTTACCCCCGTCCTGTCCGCGTGTGCACCTGCCGCAGCTGCTGGGCAGTACTGTCTCATCCCCCTGCTCCATCTCCTCCCCCTCCAGGTGACCGCTACTGGATCTTCCGAGAAGCCAACCTGGAGCCCGGGTACCCACAGCCCCTGGTCACCTACGGGCAGGGCATCCCCTACGACAGCATCGACACGGCCGTCTGGTGGGAACCCACAGGGCACACCTTCTTCTTCCGTGGGGACAGGTGAGTGTGGATCCCTGCCCTGCTGCCTCCTGGTCCCTGGCAGGGGAGGCAATGTTGGGCAGCAGGGACCCCCCTGCTCCTCACCTGCTCCCCTCCTCTCTCCCCCAGATACTGGCGCTTTAACGAGGACACGCGCTCGGTGGACCCTGGGTACCCAAAGCCGATCTCTGTCTGGGTGGGCATCCCTCCCTCGCCCAAGGGGGCTTTCCTCAGCCCAGATGCCTGTAAGTAGAGGATGAGAAGAGGGGTGGGTGGCAGGGGGGGCCAGGGTATGGGGTCACCCCTCTGATGGCCTGGCCACAGGGGTTGGAGCTTGGGAGGGTGTCCGAGGGTCAGTGGTGAAGCCCTTTCCAAAGGGGTCAGTCCCAGAGGAAAACCTGCTGTCTTGGGCATCTGCAGGGGTGCCTTGTGCCTGCCTACTTACCCCTCCACTTTATCTCTCCCCCAGCCTCCACCTACTTCTACAGAGGCACAAAGTACTGGAAATTCGACAACGAGCGGCTCAAGACAGAGCCAGGTTATCCCAAATCCATCCTACGGGACTTCATGGGCTGTCACACAGAGCTGGTCCCAGATCCCAATCCCCGCTGGCCCGATGTGGACCGACCCCCCTTCAACCCCGATGGGGACGGGCGGACTGAAGGTGAGGAGGAGGAGGAGGACGAGGAAGAGGAAGATGAGGACTACAACGAGGAAGATGGCCAGCCAGGCAGGGATGTGGACGTGGTGGTGCAGATCGACGAGTACACGCGCACCATGAGCGTGGTCATGGTGCTGGTGCTGCTGGTGCTGCTGCTCTGCATCCTCGGCCTCATCTACGTCATCGTGCAGATGCAGAGGAAGGGCGCGCCCCGAATGCTCTTGTACTGCAAGCGCTCCTTGCAGGAGTGGGTCTGACCCTGGCTCCCTCCCCAAACCGCCCCTGCCACCATGGTGCTAAGATGGACCTGACACCCCCCCTCCCCTTGTCCCCCACCACAGCCTCGGCTCCTCTACCCCATTGTTGCTTGATGGCTCCAGCCTCAGAAAAGGGGGGATGCCCGACCCCCCCAGCCCCTCCAGAGCAGCCGGGCTGGGACCGGGGATGGTCATGGGGGGGCTGGAGGGCATCCAGGTCCTGCCTGCTCCCCAGTGCCTGCACCTCCCCCCAGCTGTGACCCTCAGGCTGCCACCCATCACGTGCCTGCCTCTGCCACGGGGTCCCTGCAGGGTCCCTTCCTTCCATGTGAGCCCGCTGGGGCTGGGCTGGTGAGCGCGCTGGGGGCTGCTCACAAGTGCTGCGAGCTGGCAGGTCTCAGCCGCTGGCACCTGCAGCGGTGGGGAAGGGAGGGCTGAGCTCATGGCTGTGTTTCCTGTTGAACCGCGGGGATACAGGGATGTGGTGCCTAAAGACAGCGTGAGCTGGGATACACTACCTTTGCAACCCCTCCGGGGCTCAGCTTAGCCTGGGCCCTGCTGCTGCCATGGGGCAAAGCCCTGGGGCACAGGGCAGTGGGCACGGCCGCCTTGTATGTCTATTAAACAGGTCGGGTGTGTGGAGAGCTGTGGTGCCGTCCTTCCTGCCGTGAGGGGTGTTGGGGAGGGGGGTTCCTGTGCAAGATTTGGCAGATTTTGTGGTAACGGGGGTCTTCTCTGGGGGCCACGCTGCCTGGCACCCCCAGGGAGCTGAGTGGCGGGCCAGGGGATGTGAGGAAGTGGCCAGTGCCATCCCTGCAGCAGCCCCTGCCCTGGGGCTGCTGTTCTGGGGGGGGTCAGCTAAAGCAGCCCCCCACCCCCACCAGTGGACAGAGCAGCCTTTCAGCAGCTCCCACCACAGTGACAAGGGCCTTGCTGGGAACACAGGGCGCCTTGTTCTCCCCCAGCCAGCACCGTGCTTTGGCCCTGGGCAGCCGCCTCCTTCCCCGGGCAGGGCCGGCAGCAGCTGGGGGACCCTCCTGCAGCCACTTCAGCGGGTCCTTCAACTCCCTGTTCCCACGCGGCCCTGGCAAGTTTCCTGGGGGGAAGGGGTGGCCATATCCTGTCTCACCGCTGCTGTCGTGGCAGAGGAAAGCAGGAGGAGTCAGGACCGTTGCAGAGATTGGGGAAATAATCATGGGAGTGGGAAGGATTAGACCTGAGGGGTAGGAAACTGGCTGTATCTGGGGGAAAATGTTGCTCAGCCTTTGATGGGAAGAAAAGCCAAACTGCAGAGGCCACGGTGCAGATAGCGGTGTCCCTGCCTCTGCTGGTGAGGTGATGCTCCCTGGGGTGGCAGCTGGAGCTGGGTTTGCTGTGGAGCTGCAGGTGCAGCCTTTGGGTGGTCAGCAGAGGCCTGGTGCAGTTGCTGCACTGGTGGGGAGGCGGCTGCACCACACTGGGCAAGGGGCTGGTGTGAGTCTGACCCATCCTTGTGGGGATGACCTATGGAGTTGGGGAGGCTATCACTGTGGGACTGGACTGCATCCAGCATCCTTGCTTCCTCCAGCTTCCCCTCTAGCAGGACAGGGCCAGCACCTGCGCCCTGGATCTTTCACCAGGGACTGGCACCTCTGTCTTGGTGCAGGGAGCAATAACCTACCCCTGACCTGGTGCTCCAACTGCTCCTCTGCCCCCATCCCCACCCTGCCAGCCCTCACTTCATGGAGGGGGATGGAGCCTTTGTGCTCCCCTCGTGCTTCCCCAGGGCCCAGAGCTCTTGGCTCAGTGCCCAAGACTGCTACAGCCACTTCCCGGCACTGAATTACCCTGATCCGCCTGGCCACTCTAATTACTGTAAAAGGGAAGGACTGATACTGGCTCTCTCCCTGCCTTCCCGGTGCTGGTGGGGGAACCCTGTGGTCTGGGTCACCCATCCCCTGCCCTGGCCTCCTGGGCAGCAATTCCCAGCTATTAGCTGATTCCCTGGAAAACACGCTTGGCT
Organism: Empidonax traillii; assembly: GCF_003031625.1. Taxonomy (NCBI): domain Eukaryota; kingdom Metazoa; phylum Chordata; class Aves; order Passeriformes; family Tyrannidae; genus Empidonax; species Empidonax traillii. The sequence continues at coordinate 967,599 of NW_020955606.1, read as the reverse complement.
CAGACTCAGCGCATCGCTGCAGCCAAGCGAGAAGTCAAAATCAGGGACAGAAAACCCTGAGGAATCAGGGGGTGGGTGGAAAAAGGTCTCCAAATGGCTCTGGGCTGTTGTATTCCATCAGCCAGGCCGTGCTGGGTCACATTCCTTGGCTTTTAACTTCTTTCAGTTTGGTTTTGACTGTTTCACTCAGATTTGTGCTTGTGAGGGTCTCCCCCAGAGCTAAAGGAAGGACCCACAGCTCTGCTGGGCCGGGAGCCACGGGGCAGCCCGGCACTACGGCCTGCCCTGAACCAGGGCCAGACTGGTACCAGGAGCTGCCAAAAGCCGTGAACCCAGCCAAAAGGCGAGGCAGGAGGGATTTGCGGCTCCCCACCCCCGCAAACGCTGCTCCAGAGGCAGGCGCAGATGCATTTCCCACGGCAGATGCATTTCCCACACTGGATGCACTTCCTATGGCAGATGCATTTCCAATAACAGATGTATTTCCCACGGCAGCTGTGTTTCCCCTCTCTCCTGGGGGTGCTGAAGGCTCGGCGGGTTGCAGGGCTGGGGACCCCAAAGCCTGGTGCCTGGAAAGATGCCTTGGCTCGCAGGGAAAGCCAGGGCAAGCCAAGGATGCCCAGGGCCAGATGCTCAAGGCAGGGGAGGGGGCTCCTTGCTGATTCAGGAGCTGGGAGCAATTCCCCAGGGGGAATTAGGGATGCTGGGAGCAGAGCAGAGGCCCAGGCTGTCACGGTTGGTGAGCTGGGACATCACTTCCCACCCCCCTCCTGCTTTTCCCCGGATGCTGCAGCGGAGCTGGTGCCAGGAGCCCAGGGCCATCTGGAAACACTCATGGACAGCAGTGAAGGGACCCCGCTGGAGACAAAGCGCAGCATTTCGGCAGCGCCCAGGCTCTCTGCCGGACCCTCCCGCGCTGCCCTGCACGCCCACAGTGGGGTCAGCTCACCTCTGGCCACCCACAGACATGAGACCCCAGGGAGGGCACCTGCTATAGGGCTTCTGGTAGCATGGGGGACTGCGAGTCTGGCTGACCTTGGCCCTGGCAGGCACTGGACAGCCCTGCCAGGATCCACTCCCACCAGGCAGCTCCCAGCATCCCGGAAATAGATTGGAGAAGTCCGACTTGGAAACTGGGAGCTCAGTGTCCTCCAGGCCCTGCCATGCTGGGGTGTGGGTGAGGGGGTGACCAGGGTGGCAGGGGCTCTCTCTGCCTGGTTGGCACCATCTCAGGAGAATCCTCCTCTTCCTCTGCAAGCCAGGGCAGGATCCCCTGTGCACTGCTGAGGAGAAGACCCGGAAAGCAGAGAGGAAACCGTGCTCAGTGCAGAGGAAGAACTGGGGCTGGGATGCACTGAGGAGCTCAAGGTCGGAGGAAACAATGCTTGGGATGGAGGGAAGAGCCGCGGGGCCCTGGGAGGGGCTGAACCTGCTGCTTGTGCACACTACAGGCAGCACTGAGGCTCTGGATGCTGTGTGGGGAGGGGTCACTGCCAGCACCGCCCCAGTCCGGGTGGGATGTGCCCACCAGCCGCACTGAGCTCGGCACACGTGTGCACTGCTCGTGTCCATCCCCTCCCCTCACACCCACTGGGCAGTCCCCAGCCCGCTCCCTGGGGTGCTACACCCTTCATTTCAAGGGAAGGCATTTCTGGTGCTGCAGGGGCAACACATCAGGTGTGTTGAAGCAGACAGGCTGCAGGTCTGCATCAGCACAACTTGGTGTCCATCATCTTCTCACTGCTGGTGGTTCTGAGGCTTTCCCCACTGCATCCCAGAGCAGTTACTGGGGTATACAAACAAAATCTTGCTTGGGTGGTCCCAATTTTGCAGCCTGCCAGGGGAAGCTCTTACCCCTCTCCCACAGGCGCCAGCAGGGCAGGACGATCAGCTCGCCCTGCATGCAGAAGTGGCCAAAGTCCCCAGCCTCGTCACTGTTTTCCTGGGTGGTGGCCAGTGGTAAAACTCAAAATAAATATTTCCCTTGCCTCCAGCAGTGCCCGCCCCATGCTAGACAGCAGCTGCAGAGGATTAATGTTGCCCTGGAGGGGTAATCCCTCTATAAAGATGACAACATTTGGCCCAAGATATCCAGGGAGTTGCAGAATGGCCAAGGAGCAGATTTTGGCCCAGATAAATTTTTGACTCCTGCATATCACCTCCCTGGTGACAGCTCTGTGCTTCTGTGTTGGGACCCACTTGGTAGGAAGGACACAAAGCATAAGGGGACAAGCACAGGCAGGGACAGAAGCCTGTACCAGTGTCCTGCCTCCCTGCTGGGCCAGACTCTCACCCAGGATGCTTCTGCCCCAGCAGCTGAGCAAATGGACAGAAAGCTTTCCAGGAAAACCCTTTCAGTGTCTTCTCCTGCCGGTGGCTGCCACCTGCCCAGGCAGAGCCACTGGAGCCGTGGGATGTCCCGGCCTTGGCGTGCACCACGCAGTGACTGCCAGCTGCTCCTGCTCACTCTGAGCCTGCTGCTCCTGGCCCAACCCAGGGGAGGGTCACTCTCCCGTCCCTTGGTCCCTTGCTCTGAGGTGCTGCAGCTCCTGCACTCTGGTATTTCAGCACCCAAGCTTTCAAAGGGAAGCTTTGCCTTTGATGTAGAAAGCAGCTCCCAGCACTGAGGTCCTGATCAAAGCGCCCAAGTGCAGGACCTTGCCCCAGCCAATGGAAGAGGAAAGTGAAAAGCCAGTGCAGACAAGGAAAAACTCATCTCAGGGTAGGCCCTGCTCTGCCCCGGGTAGAAAACAGGGCTCTCTGCAAAGAAAGATTCCTTTCTCTCCCTCTAGACAGGAACTGCAGCAAGGACTTAAGTAGGAAGGACCAGGCCACCCACAGAAAGGTGAATGAGGAGCTATTTAAGATCTTTTCTCTGCGGGCTGCCTGCACTGAAGCAGGACTCCCCTCTGCTCACCCCTCACACCCAGCTGGGGCTGCCTCGGGACCATGCAGGCAGTAGCAATCCATGAGGCAGACTCTGCACCCACATCCTTCATTCCTCCACTCTTTCCACGTAGGAGGATGTTGTGTCCCAGCCAGGTCAAGAGCCACGACCAAAGCAGTAAGGAGCTGGGTTCTCCACCATAGGAGTGTAGCTCATGCACGTTTATTGTCGGAAGCGGCTGCTGACAGGATGTCTCTGACATTTTTACCCATTTGCCAGCAGCATCCTCTTCTGCAGGGAGACTGTCTGACTTCACCCACCTTCAGCGAGATAGTTAAAGTCTCGATGGGAGAGAGGGATCAGAAGAGGAAGATTGTTGAAGAATTCTGTGGAAGTCAACTGAGCGTCTGGCCCTCAAGGAAAGAGTCAGTATCTGATGATGCTCCACTTTGTGCAGCAAGTAAACAGGAAGATTCAGTATTTTGTTTCATATTAAAAAATACACAGAGGGTCCATATGGATGTAAGGGTTTGTGGTTGGGAGTTTATTCCAGCAAATCCGCTGGCACAGCTCCTAGAGTTTGGGCAGCAGGGCCCATCTAATCTCTGCAGAGGCAGCCAGCTCAGGGCTCAGGGGAGCCCAGCCCCTCTTAACACATTAAGATTGGTCACTCAGAGCGAGCCCAGCTCCTCAAGAACAAGGGGTAACTCCAGCACAGGCCCCAGTAGGGCAGGGGAAGGCAGCAGCAGCTGCTGGTGAGTGTTTGGCCACCAAAGACAGCCAAAACCACACAGTGTGGGACAAGGGCTTGGGGAAAAGGATGCACACTTTACCCTGCCAAGGTCTGATGGATCCCCTCAGCAGCTCCCCCAGCTCTGGCACATTTTGAAAAACGTGGCAGGAAAGCCTGGCCATGGACTTCATTAAGGACAATCCCTGGCACGTGATACAGTGTGATTCCACTTAACAAATCTCAAGTCCAGCCAAGCCTTGACAAACGTCAACGCAAGACGGATGGTGCTTTCCCATGTGAGCTTCCTTGGCTGGGCTCCTCAGAGCTACCAAGCTATCCAGCTGCTATAAAAATTGCAAGGGTCTTCTCCAGAAAGCCTTCTGAAGGTGGAGTCCAGCCCCACGTGGCAGCACGAGGTCAGCACCTCCATCCACTTCCAAGCCCGTGAGCTCTGAGGGTGCAGGTGAGGCAGTGGGGGTTACAGGTGTGCAGTGGGATCTGCACAGAGGATGCACAGGCATTCCAATCCTGTAAACCAGGTAGGGACTTGTGCTCAGGATTAAACCCAGACTAAAGCAAATGTCTCACAGCGAGTTCTCCTCCTCCTCCTGAGACAGAGCAGCTTTGTTCTGTGGAGCAATAATGAAAGTGAAGTCTTCCCCATTCACTGCACAGCCCAGGGAAGGATCAGTCCCAGCCGTCAGTACCTATCCTCCGGAGTATCCACAGGGGGCTTGGCCCCAGGCAGGAAAGGCATCAGCTACTCCCAGACTCGCCCCATTGCTGCTGGAGGTCTGCAGCCTCCCCTTTGCAAGCCTTTCCATAACAAAGGCAGATTGGTTTGAGGCAGGGAAGGGCAGCTCCAGCACAGGAAAAGACTTCCGCTCCTGTTAATGCTGCTTTGCTAAACCTCCCCTTTGATCCCCGGGGAAAGGGACAATTTGGCAGCTGGAAGACTATTGTGTGCCTCTTGCTGTAAGCAGCTACTAAAGGCTTGTCTGAGAGCTGGAATGAGTTGGTAACTGCACAGCCAACAGAGCTGTGCCCTAACAGGCAGGTAAGACTAATTTGTCACCACTGGGGAAAATGGCTTCCAGTAATAAGAGAAGGAAAAACCCATTTCCATGTACTAAGAGTGAACAGCTTAAGTTTTTGTCACGGGTGGAGTACCACAAACTTCATGGACTGGGGACAGGTTCTGTCTTCTCTGTGGAAACCTCACTATTTTTCCTCTCTCCAGATTGCTGCTGTTCATGTGTGTGCTATCCCTTAAACAGTGAGGCTGCTGATCAAAGTCAAATTGAGAGGCAAATTCTAACATCTGGGTTCTTCGATTCTTCAGCACTTTCTGAAGGCATTAACATGTGCAAGTTAAAGGATCCATCAAAGGAGGAAGAAGCCAGAAGCAGACTTACAGAGCCAAATGTTTAATAACGTTTCAAGAACAAGTATTACATCCATATTTAGAGCATATATAAGAGATGGAAAACAAGGAAATAGAAAATAAAATTGGTAACTTTAGGAGGGTACACTTAACTCCGTAATTCCTGCTGAATCCCCTCTTGGAGGCACAGTGGCCACCTTGAGCAAGACAAGATTGGGTACCAGGCCACCTGCAGTGTTTAGGCTCAGCACTTTAGGAACAGCCAGGAAAACTCTGACTCTGTACAACTCCCACGCCAACAACATCTCTTCCCAACATGGTGTTATTGCTGGACAGAGCAGGGAGAAGAAAGAAGACACTTACTAGACTTGGCAGCACCAAGACAAGGGTACTGGGAGAGCTCCAAGCACTCCCCAGACACCTCTGGAGGCTGCTACAGCCCAGAAGGCAGTGACAGGTTCCCCAGAGGTGTTACCTACAGTTAACACTGCCTTCTACCTCCCACTAAGATCAGCCCCAAACATCCCCCCTCAGCAGCTTGAAATTTTGCCCAGGAAACTTCCCCGCTGAAAGAAGGGCCTGCATTGGGACAGGCTGGCCCTGGCAAAGAAGGTGCTTCCTCACAAGCCTCAGTATTACTGCCAGTATGCCAGCATGTTCACTCCTCTCCCACCACTGCAGGAGCAGAGCTTGGCATCTCCTCCTGATGGGCAGCCACGGCCTTGTCTGTCCCCTTCCCACCTCATGGCACCACCGTCTGCACTGGGCAGGGGAAAGACCAGAGGGGGCTCCGTTTGGGATAGAAGGACACAAACAGCATCTCTCCTGGAAGACAACTGTGGAGCTGCAGCTGCTCTGAAGAGCAAAGCTGCTGAGCTGAGTCACGGGTGAAAGCTCTGGAGAGATGCCGGGAAGCTGCAACCCTGCCCAGAGTCCTTCAACGGGAATGGGGAGGACATGGGGAGCAGCTGAACAGCTCACCCTGCTCCTAGATGGGAATGACAATTTCCATGTGTTTGGCAGGAAAGCTACCCAGCAAGGCACCCCTGACAGACTGCTCACCCTGGCAACAGAGAGGGTGCTCCCCGGCTGGCGGCCAAAGCTCTGCTGCTAGAAGAAACTCTGGATTGCGAAGGCAGCAGGAGGAGGAAGAGGAATGCTAGTCGGGCCCAGCTGCTGCTCCCACCCTCCTTGCCCACAGCTAGCTCACCTTGGCCTTGTTCTGGACAGGCAGATACAGCTTGAACTCAGCTGGGAGCTCATCCTCTGAGTACAGCCGGTCAGAGAAATACACCCGTCGGATGCGACAGTTGGCATGGATCTGAGAGTCAAAACAAAGAGTGCATTTTCCATATGCTCTTTTCACATCCAGCTTTGCTGTCATGCAGCAACACAGATTCCTTGGCTCAGCAGCTGGAGATCTACCTCACTGCCTCTCTCTGAATCTGACAGGGCAGCAGAGAAATGCTGGCCTGTACCCTCTGCTAAGGGGATTCTTTGCTGTGAACCCACCTCTGTTTCACTGTTATCAGCACTTGCCAAAACACCCACAGCCTCAGCCTGCTGCATTTTTAACACTCCCACTTCAGGGCCTGCCTAAGGTCAGGAACGAGCCTGTCCAGTCTGCGCTGCTTCCACTATCAGCTGCCAGTGAAGGAGTCTCTCTGTTCCCCACCATGGGTATGTGAGAAGGCAGACAAATCCCACCTGACTGTCTGTCCACTTCTGGGCAGTCCTGCAAGGAACTGCAGCAATCCCCTCTTACTAAGGAACAGCCATGCTCTGCACACGGGCATTCCTCAAAATAACACCGGACAGAGCAAACACATGAATCCCTAGCATATGGAACAAGTTCTACATCCTCAGCAGGAACAAACACTGCATCAGCTCTGGTACAAGGGGCTCAGTCAGTGAAGGCAGGGCCACTCCACTACCACCAGGAAACAAGCTTGATCAGGGATTTGTACGGTCTGTACACTCTGAGTCTTTCCCATCCAGGCTCCCATTTGGCCAGTCACAGTCTGGCCTATCTGGACAGCAAGGCAGCACACAGCTAATTCCCAGCAGACCACCACCTTCATGGCATGTCACAAGGAACTGCAACTCTTACCCTAACCGACAGCCAGCCAGAGAAACAAGAAGGAAATGGGGTCCTTCATCCCCGTCTAGTCCAGTGAAGTGACGCCGCAGCGTGTCTCACCTGAACTCGGAGGGTCTCGATGTAATTCGTGCCGTAAGCGCGGCGCGTGAAGTCGGACAGGTTGAACTGGATTTGGTTCCAGCCGTCGTCCAGCCGCATGGGCATGGTGCAGATGAAGGGCTTCACCCGCGTCGTGCTCTGGTAGTTGCTCGCCCGGAAGCGCCGGCGAACGTTCTTGTCATCCAGCACCTGGGGCAAGCAAGGCAAGGCTGAGCCAGGCATCGGGGTCCCCGACTCCCCAGAGCAGCTCTACCCCGTCTTCCAGAGGGGGTCTCCTACTCCCACCCCCTCCACTTCACAGCAGAAGTACTTTTAACACAGGAAACAGACCCGCTTTCAGGAACAGCAACAATGTGCTTGTGAGCTGACTGATGCCCCCATAGCAGAAGACCTGACACATCACATGGCCAAGAAAGCAAAACTGTTTTGGGGATCACTCACTGCCTGGGACAAGTTCCAACACAAGACTGCAGGCTCTCTGGCGCCTTCCTCACTGGTCCCTGGAGGGGCCTCCCCACTGCACACTCCTCACCTGCACTTCAAAAGTGAAGTATTTTTTCAGGTTCTTGATGATCATCACTAGGAAAGGTAGTTTGATGCCCAGGGTCTTCTTTGGGTCAGCAGGGCACGTGATGTAGGTGGTACTGAGAGGAGAGAGAAAAACCACTTTAGGATCTCACACAGCACGAAGTGCACAGCCTCAGGCAACCCACGTCTCTGCCTTGGCCCAGTGCAGCCTTGGAGAACAGGCAGAAATGGATAACTGTGATCATAAGATCTCAGCAGCAACCAGGGCTTCCCGTAACAGGAGGGAGAGGTTCGGAGGTGGCTGCAGGAGAACAAAATGAGAGGCACAAAGAACGCGTTTCAAATCCCACTTTTCTCACCCAGGGCATGAAACACCTTCCTCGAGAGCTTCACCCCCTCTATTTCAAGGCCATGTCAGCATTGTTTCTTAACACAGCCTCCTCCTACCCTTGACTTAACAGGTCTCTGTGTGCTCTATATGGCTGGTAAAACAGAGGTCACGAGCCCCAGAAGTACACGTCACGCCTGCCAAGTTCTCTATCAACACTTCTTGGAGGAAGAGAAGCGTTGGCTCAGCCTGTCTGCAGGAGAGGAGTCTCCACTGCCCTTATAAGGAGCGCCCTGCTCTGAATCACCCCTGGAGAAGCCTTGGAGACTCTGAGCCCGCTCACGGAGCTGGCGTCTGTCTCCCGGGTCGCTGGAGACGAGGTTGCTAAGTGAAGCACCATAAGCAACTCCCCTCATAAATCTCCCTTTGATCTTCCTGCCGTAGGGAGAGCAGCCATCACGTGGGGAGAGCAGCAGAGCAGGCCCAAGACAAGAGAAGATGCAGCAGACAGTGCTGCTTTCTGAGTAACTGGCAGCTCTGACTAGGACTGGGTATCAAACACAGCTTTTATTCCCTTCAAGTGATGGAAAAATAGTGGGACTTTATTTTTTATCCCTTAGGCCCACTGAGGATGAGAGAGAGCTCTACAAACACGTCCAGGGAAACGCATGGTACAGTGCCACAGAGGAGTGTCAGTGATCTAACCCCAGGTCCTTCAATTTATTGACAAAGAGATTGCAGTAGAGTTTGAAAGTGATGTCTGGTGGGCACTGACAACTTTCACCCTGCCCAAGGGCAGAGTGTATACCCCCCCTAGGGCACACCGGGGCAGAGGAAGACGCCTTCTCCTACCTGACATTTGTTCCTTCAATCTCCAGCACCAGTGACTGAATGTCATTGTCTGTGATTCGCTTGATGTGGCCATTGCGCACCTGGAACAAAAGCGGGACAGACAGCACAGACGTTACGTGAGGGGGAAACGAGAGGCACACACAGCTCCACTGAGAGGAGGAAAAAGATCCCAGGAGGACTCATATACATTCACTTGGCTCCTATTCTCCTGGACTTTGCTGTTTCCAAGGCTTTGATCACCGCCCCAGAGAGCCAGGACTGCAAGCACGAGTTTATGGCCCAGCACGTACACTGAGAGCAAGACTTTCATCTATCCAAATACGCTACAGTGAACACAAGGGACTCAAGCCTTGTGCTAGAGGCCCAAATAAACAAACATAAAAGTGTCAGAGCAAGATCAAACTCGAGTGGAATAAAGGGTAAAAACAAGTAAGAGCGGTAGAGGGGCAAGCAAAGGGAGCCACTAGCCAGCCACTGGTCACCAAGGGGACTTAGTCTCTACTGCTGGGCATGGCCAGCTAACTGCCTTGGGGAAGAGCTGGACCAGACTGGAGCTTGGTCACAATCCTTCATAATTACAGCACACACAAGCACAGAGCCATCACTGCTCTCCTGAGGGGCACAGGGATTTGGCTCCTCGGAGGCAGCCAGCTCCCCACAGAGCTCAGGGAGGCCAGGGCTGGAACCAGGAGCCAACACAAATTCATTTTTCTCCACAAGCAATATGGCTGAATCCCAGGGTCTGAGGATTTATTTTTTTTAATGAAGCAGCTCACTTCCCATCAAATTTATCTCCATTTAAAAGGCACTTCTGCTAATTAAGCCCTCTGCTCTCGCCCAATGCTGGATCAGCGAAATGCAATGCTCCTTCCGGCTCCATGAATTAATTTTCTTTAGAACCCATCACCGCTGCTGATATAAAGGATACATTAAGCTTCTAATGGGATGGTTCCAGTCTCATGAGCCACAAAATGATTTACAGGTTCAGCAATTCATCTTCAAAATTCATTTCTTCAGAGAGACCTGCCTGTCTCTACATTAAGCACTTTCAAGAACATCAGCCTGGATCACCCGCCTGCTGCTGTTAAGCACAGGAGTGCAGCTCACCCTGTCAGGCTGCTCTTAACTCTGCTCAGATACTTCCAGAAAACACTAAGCTTGCAGAGAGGATCCTGACAGGATAACCCTCTTTCTCTACCTCACTCCCATGGGTTTATAGGTCTGTCAGGAGAAAATCACTGAATGAGGTCTGGACAAGCTGCCTTTAGAAATGTTTGTTTGGGGTTTTGTTTTTTTTTTTAAATCAGCAGAAGCCCCACGTGCATCTATTTGAAGCAGTGACTGGCATATGGGAAATTAAATCCTGGAAGCCACGGGGATACAGCATGCAGAATGAACACTGGGAAATAACCTTGCCTAAGGAGGTGAGAGTAGTGTGCAACAAAGCCTTTCTCTGCATCACGTAAGACAGCTTTCACCAAAGCTGTGTGGAGCTTATGGATCTCAGAGGGGAGAGGGTTCAGGCTTGGGCTTCTCTGGAGAGGACAGTAATAGAGAAAACAGCTACACATGCTTTAAAACAATTAGTCAGCAGTGCTTCTATCTGCATCCAGGTCCCCTTCCTTAGCCTATGCAGGCTTTCCTTCCCCAGATCACAGGGACAATGAAAAGGGATAACTCTTCCTCAGTGTCGCCAGGAACGGGATGAAAGACAGCAGAAAAGAGAGGAGATAAGTACAAAACAGTCCCAGGCTTGCCCCTACCTCACAAGAGCTCAGAAAGATAAGATTTCAGAAAATGTTAGAAATCTAAACAAAACACTTGACATTTCTACTTGGCCAATATTTTCTAAACATCTTAAGTCTAAGAGGGTGGATTTTTCAAGCTGAAAAAAAGGGTAATAGCCCTGTTAGAAAACAAAAGTTCTTCCAACGCTTACTATTCCCTGAATCAGGATGACTGGAAAGGTACTTGCTGTCTAAAGATAAACAAGAAAAAGATTTTCAGACGCCAACCTCAAAACTTGCAGGGTTTGGAGGGAGCAGCAGCTTCACTGGCAGTTGTGTCTGAACATATATAATTCTTAAGGCTGCTGTTGCTGCCAGCAACACTATTCAAATGTAACAAAGGCAAAAGGAAAAGCAGCAAGGAACAATCCTCCCCAGGCCCAGACAGGACCCCACAGTCCAGTCCGAGGCTGCTCCCGCGTCGGTGCCAGTCACCCCGTTGTCAGGCGATGGGCTTGTGGTGGCAACAGCAAGCCGGCCATCACCCAGCCTGCCACAGGCACACCCTCCTGGTGACAGAGTGTGCATTTGACGTTCAGATGGATATCAAACGCTGACCCTGTGACCTCCCAGCAACACCTGGAATTGCTAATGATGCTCTGTGTCAATGTTCCAGCAGAAGGAACGTGGAGAAATTAGCAAGAGGGTCAATGGATTTGACAAGTTTCAAACCATTCCCATCTGCCCTGCAGAAAGGTTCCAGCAAGTCATGTGGGGACTGGTCAGTGTGTCTCCACATGACAGGGGGGTTGTGGTGGCAGGACACTGAAGGAATAACCGAAGGACTCTGAACAGTGAAGTGCTGGAATGCAAACAGAAAACACCTTGGAAACAGGTCTCCAAACCAGGCACACGCAGCATTGGAAGGCAGAGAACAGCACTGGAAGGCAGGAGAGCACAGCTCAGCAGGTACCGGCTCTCTGCAGATGAAGCTGAAAGAGGAACTTCTGCCTGCAGGGACAGTGGGACAGTCACTGCGCTCTTTCCAAGGCCTGGACGCTTCTGTCCTGCCAGAGTCCCCTGAGACAGGATACTGGTGGCCAAAACTGGTTGGGCTTGGCAGAGTCTGCAGCCAAGGCATGCCTAGGGCTTACCCACAGCCCCTGAGGGAGAAGGGAGAGAAGGCAAGGACTGCATCCTACTACTTACAGGGAATTTACAAGTGCTTACAACAAAGAGAGGCTTCCAGTGCCCCATTCCTACACCTATGTCAAACGAAGAAGCCTCTACTTCACACCATCAGCACAAGCAGGGCACATCCTGCTAGGGATGAAAAATAAATGGTTTTCCCCATGTCACAAAAGCCTGAGATTCCTTGTGACCCCCCAAAAAACAGAAATCACAGTCTGCTGGTATTTTTTGCACAGAAAGCCTACTTTAGAACAGCTATGAATCCAGCAATCTAGGGCATTCACCTAGGACCCAGGAGAACACCAAATCCCCTGTTTCCAATTCTCACCAAAATGACAGGGCTATTTCACACACGGCTGAACAGAGCGGGGCAATCCCCACAACAGGCACATCCGAGCTGGCTGTGCTTCCTCAGGACAGGAGGAGCACCTGCACACAGCCCTGCTGTTCCTGAGGCTGCAGGGCTGCCACAGGGCAGTGCCAGGTGAGCCCATCCACACACACAAGCCCTACAGCCAGCAATGCACGTCCAGCTGCTGCTCTCTGGAACAGCAGTCCTAATTTTTCATCAGTGTTTTCAGGCCAATCCAGTGACTACTGCAGCTGAAGGGATCACTGCTGAAATCTACCCTGCAAGCAGAGCTCCCACCGGCCACTCACGATCCTCATGATCTCAAGGGTGTCACCCTGCACAGGACAATTCACATGGGAAGGTGTCTCAGGACATCTCTAGTCCAACCTCCACCTCCAAGCAGGGTCAGCGCAGACTGATCATGGCTTATCCAGTCTGCAGGCCACGCCACATCCCTTTGTCTAAGAGTCTTTAATGTGTCCTGTCCTCACGTCAGCAAGACAAGCTGCTGATCCTTTTCCAAAGTCACCACTACTTGTGCAGAACACATGCCCACAGCCAGGCTGTGTGAGGCACCCCAGTTCTTCAGAAAGCTGTGGGGGTACTGATGCCCAGAAAAAGGGGCAGGTGAGTAAAACTGCTCAGAGACGGAGTTTTAAGTCCATAAGCAGCAAGGTATTTATTAATTATCGACGACGCTGGGGAGATTTACCCATTCAGGCCAGGTAAAAACTCCAAAGTGATTCAGTTAAAGGACTTTGAGATCATCGAGTCCAACCCATGACTGAACGCCACCATGCCATCCACTAGACCCTGGCACCAAGTGCCACGTTCCCTGAACACCTCCAGGGACCGTGATCCACCACCTCCCCGGGCAGCCCATTCCAATGCCTAATCGCCCTTTCCGTGATGAAATTCCTCCTGAAGTCCAACTTAAACCTCCCCTGGCGCAGCTTGAGGCCATGCCCTCTCTCATCCCGTGGCTGGCTGACGGGGAGAAAAGACTGACCCCCCACTTGGCTACCAACTCCTTTCAGGCAGTTGTAGAGAGCGATAACGTCACTCCTGAGCTTCTTATGCTCTTATTTTAGAAAATACTCCTCTAATAACACTCCCCCTCCGAAACACCTCGGGGGCCCCCGGGCCTGGGGTGTCCCGGTAACCCGTTCCCGGAGGATCCCAGTCACCCGGCCGCTGCAGCTCAGGCCTGGGTGGGCTCTCAAGAGCAGCCCCATGGTTTGCCCGGAGCCCCCCCGGTCGTTCCCGGATGCCCCGGGCCTGCCCCGGGAGGTTGAGGCGAGCGGCCTCGCCGTTCCCCTGGGCCGGGCCGGGCCGGGCCGGGCCGGGCCGCGCCGCTCTCCGGACGCCGGCGGCTCACCTTCTTGTCCCAGATCTGCAGGGGTTTGCTGCCGATGCTGTAGAGCACCGAGAGGAACCCGCTCTGGAAGGTGTTCTTGAACATGCCGGGGCCGGGCGGGCCGGGCCGGGCCGCGGCCGCCGCTCTGCCAGGACACGGCGGATCCCTCCGCGCCGCCGCGGCGTCACCGAGGAACTACTTGGGGGCGGCCCCGGATCCACTTCCCGGGTGGCGCTGTTGTGGAGGCGTTGCCATGGCAACCGGGCCCGGCCTCCATTCGCCCGGCAGACCTGCCGGAGCCGCGCCCGGCCCCTGAGCACCTGGGCCTTGAGTGGTGTTTGTTCCACTTCGTTGCTTCCTTTAGCCCCGCTAATTCCCAGATGCGCAACCTTGCCTTGCCCCAGCAGGTGACACATCCTTCCCTCCCTCCCTCCCTCCCTCCCTCCCTCCTTCCCTCCTTCCCTCCCAGTCCCGGCGCTGCCGGGAGCAGCCCGTGAGCAGCAGCAGGTACACACACCTGCTGGAAATCCCGTGTGATGCCAGCAGCTCCATTAAAACAGGAGTGGCCAAAGCTCACGGCTTAGCCCTGCCCCTGTGGACCTGCATTTTTGGGGGAGCATTACCGCGAAGTGAGAGTTCCGGAAAGCAGCTCCTGTCCCTCCCAAGCTGTTTCCTGACTCGTGTCTTCCAAGACAGGACCAGGCCCTTTCCTGTACCCTCTGTGGCCAAGGGAAAGGCAAACAGCGCTGATGGAATGGAAGGGAAGGATGTTTCGGTCACACAATGGTGGTGGGCACATCCCACCCTCCATCAAGCCATTTCCCAGTCCTCCAGTGCCATCCAGGCTGGAGCTGGCTGCAGCCAAGGGCTCAGAGCCCTCTGTGCCACACACCAGTGGTGCACTTACAGGGATGTGCTGGTGCTGGAATCTACTGCCTTGCTAGGTCACAAACCACTGGGATGTCTGGAATCCCGTGCCTTCCCAAGGAGCCTCCTGAGCATCAGCCGGTGCAGGAGGTTTGTCCCCGTACGGCATCATGTTTGCTGTCATGGTGGAATCCCTCAGACAGCATTTCAGGCCAGAACCGCTCCGTTCCATGTGGAAAGGGGCCAGATTCTGCACTAGCTGACACCAGAGATACCAATCACCAGGCAGACTGGACACAGCAGGAGGAAAGAGCAGGAAAGCTCTCAAACACCACCTGTGCAGAAACTCCCACGTCCACTTGCTGCTCCAAGTCAGGCAGGGATAAGATACAGAACCCTGGCAATATTGGGGTGGGGGCTGATTTACTGATGTGAGAATGTCTTTGAGTAGAGATGGGGCCTTGCACAGCTGAAGAGGCTTAAGAGGAACAGCTGGGGCTAGAAATTACGTTTTTAAATTGACACATATTACATTTCTTCCTGCTGTAATAACACCTGTCCCATCTATTTTCCATGTACAGACACTAAACAGCACAAAAATTACCATCTTGCATCAGCTTTATGGTTCTTCAGGTGAACTCCAGGCTCCTCCTGTGTAGCCCTTGCTGCTAACTAATGCCCCATCCAAATCTCAATGACAACAACACTTTCTGCTCTCGTCTCTTCCTTGGGCTACAAACGCTCTGATTGTCCCAAGGGCTCAGTCCCTCCCAGTTCCCAGGTTAACAACTTTCTCCTTCCTTTACAATTCCTCTCACAAACGAGGCATCAGTTAGAAATGACCAGCTATATTTAGTCAGTGGGTTAGAGTACACTTTATATGGCACGATGAAATTACTTGTTCCCTTAATCAGACGGTAAGAGACAACTGGGACAAATATCCAGCTGCCATTCCTGAACAGCCGGCTCATTCACACGCTCTCCACTTACCACTTCAATGTCATGTTTTGCTACACACAGAAATATGTTGTGGCTTCAAATTTTCCCCGTTTCTCAATCAGTCTTTACAAAATGTAGCACCCATTGCCTCCCTTCCCTGGTGCATGTGTGGGCTAAAGGAGAGGGCAAAGGCCTGTCAATCCTTAGCTTGTATCAATGATTGGGGCTGGCATTTGGGAAAAGGCCTCCCTGAGATGAATTTCAGAGAGACTCACACTGATGTTATCCACCTGGAAGATCAGGAGGAAGATGTTGGCATGGTACACCATCCCAATTCCCAGAATGTAGAGGGATTGGATTTTGGGGAGCGGATGGAGGAAAAGGCCCATCCTAACGGAATAATATGGTCCAAGAAGTGAGCAGAGGTTGCCAGCTCCAGAAATAACTGCCCACTAAAATATTTCCTGCCCTTCAGACTTCCCAGCAATCTGATGCCTTCAGAGGAATGGGATCTTCAGGAAGCTTCTGAAATGTTGCTCCTCTGAAGTTTCCCACTGCTGGGTGCAGAGCAAAATGTAGCAGGTCTCTCCAGTATCACCAAGTCTGTGCTTGCCCTGGAGCACACAGTCCAGGTTCACTGGGAAATCCTAACCCGGGCCAACACTCTCTTGGCTGAGGCCAGCGCTGGAGAGCAGATGCCTGGGGCTGGGCCACATCCAAGGACAGCGCCTGGATCAGTAAAACCAGCACGGAATTCAGTCAGTTCCTTTGTGAGCCAAAAGCCTTCAGTGCATGGCAAAACCAAGAACAAAGCAGTGACTCCTGCAAGGAGTCTGAGGACCTGTGATTTGTCCAGATGACTCCAGCCTGGATACAGGAGCAGCACTGGATGAAGGGCAGCTGTAATGAGGAAACTAAAAAGAAAATTGGGCAGGAGATCCAAAGCCACCACATCCAAGGGGAGGCAAGGCCCAAAAGTGACTTTGGGTGCTGAAGGAACCCAGAGAAAGGCTGTGGGTCTCACACTGGCTGAACTCTGAGCAGTGCAGAAGGAGGAAGAGGAGGAAGCTGAGCTGCTGCTGAGCAAGGGATCAGAAGAGAACAAGGATGTAACCATAAGTGGATGCAGAAGGAGGCAGTGCCAACATGTGCTGGAGCAATTTGGGAGAGAAAATCAGGGATGGAGACCACACTGCCATGGTGGGACAACTGTGCAACAAATGGAGCAAGGGGTGAGAATGAGCAAAACCTTTCCGACGTCAGACAAAGCGGAGACAAACCGGTAGGCAAAGAAGAATTTATTTCTGACAAACAACAGTTAAGAGTCACTGAGAGCTGATGACTTGGAGAAGATGTGGGCTGCAGCAGGCAGCATGGGGAACATGACCCAGTGGCATCAGGAGGTGGATGGATGAAGCAGCAGCGGTGCTTGGATGTGCCACCACGCTGCAGGGACCTCAGTTCAGCTTAAGCTCACGGCACTGCTGCCCAGCCTTACAGCACCAACAGGTTGAACTTACCTGATGCCCACGTCCACATCTGGCCCCACATTTGCACATCTCCAGGTGCGACACACCAGGACAGATTTCCACCTGTACCCCTCACAGGCTTTGTGCAAGGACTCACTCCTGGGTTTCCACTCTGGCCAGTGCCCAGGGCTGGGTGAGAGCAGCACCATGTGGTTCTGTGCTGGCAGGAGCTCATGGCTCACCTTACCTGCACTGCCCTCCCTGGGAAACAGCAACAGGTCCCTCTTTCCCAGGCAAAAGCCCTGCCTCAGAGGTACCCTTAGCCTGGGCAGCTTCAGTATAAGGAAAACTGTGCAGGGAAAAACATGTAAGCAGTGAAGGAATGGGACAACAGGAGAGAAATGACCTTGTGCAGTCATGCAGATTCCAGCTGGAGGCTTTTAGACCAGAGTTTCAAGCAGTCCATTGACATCTAAGACCAGAACCCAGCCTAGCCAAACCACCAGCATTGCAGTCAGACTCTCCCAAGAGCTGCCTGTGAAGCACCACACCTGAAGGGGAACTCCTGCAATCCAGAGGCCCATGGGCAGGAGCTCCAAGCTCAGGGCTTTGCAGTGATGGTGCTGGGAAGGAGGAGAGCCTCAGACTGAGAAAGAGATGGGAGCTCCAGTGGTACAGAGACAGAGCCATGCTCAAGCCCTCCCAGGACACAGGAAAAGCTGATATCAACATTAGCACTCAGGACACCACCCAGGCAGGCACCTCTATAAGAGGGTGGGGCCTAGGGAGAGACAACTCCAAAGGAGGAACACCCCCAAAGGTGGCAAGTGGCTCCTCTGCCTCTGCTCACAGTGATTTTGTACAACTCGTTCCTCCTGCTCTCCTTGCCCGGCCTGTCCCAGCAGGGCATGGGGAACAGCTCACACTGCCAGCACTCTGCAGCTCCCTCCCCACTGAATACTCCTCCTTGCACACTTCTTTCAAAACTTTTATTCAACAATATAGAATTCTTTTAGTTATAGAACTGTCCATCATGATACTACACCCCCTGCAGCCCCCGTGTCCTGGCAGAGACAGGCACAAGCTGGCTAACCGTGGTCCATCAGAGGCTGGGGGGGCAACAGCCAGAACAGAGGAAGGAAACAACTAACCAACAACTGCTTTGCACACCCTTCACATTTCCATGCTTTCTGGGTCAGGAAGAGCTCAACAAGGAACCAGAGGCAGGAGAACCTTTAACGCTTGGAGGGAAGGGCTGCGGTCACGGCGAGGCGAGTGCCGCAGTGTCCGGCCAGGCCCACTCCGAGCCCTGCCCGCGCCGCGCAGTCCGCCCGCCGTCGCTCTACACGCGCCGATGGGACGTTTGATTTGGTTCTCACTCTGCTTATGGAAAATTGGGAGCAACAGCATCGGACCTGAGGAGAGACGGGAGGAGGGAAGTGAGCGTCACGGGGCGCTGCCGGCTCCACGCAGAGCTCCTCCAGCACCAGGTGACGAGGAGACGGCTGGGGACGCTGCCCCGTGTCCTGCCACCCTGCTCCCAGCCAGGCATGGTCGTACCCTCCGTGGCCCTCTGGATGTGGGCACAGCAGGGGAACCTGAGCCTGCTTTGGAAGGGGAAAGAGGGGAAGACAGAACCAAGGAAGGCAATGGGGAGATGTAGACCAGCAAAGCAGAACTTTCACAGCCAGCCAGACACACGTTTGGACTTTTTTCTCCCCAAGCTCCTTTGTTACGTTTCCCTCCACTGCTGCAAACACCTCCTGTAGTCCCATTCAAGACCCCCATCATGCCACAGCCCACCTGAAACAGGCACGGGCAAGGTGGGGAAGTTGCTTACTGCATCCTTCTCCTACTGCATCCTGCAGTGGCTGCCGGGGCTCTGGTTTGGAGCCTTTCCTCTTACAAGCCATTCAGCCCAACCCATGCTCCACCTCTGCTAGCAAGCTGGGGCCAGGCCAGCTGAAAGGCCAGGAATGAAGATGCATGTCTCTCAGTCCTCTTACTGCCTAAGGACAAGACACTCTTCCCCAGTTCCCAGCTGTCCCTACAAGCAGGAGGACACTTTGCTAAGGCCCAGAGGAGAGAAGGGTTTCCTGTTCTGAGTGCTGGGAAGGCTGCAGAGACAAACTGGTACGAGCTGCAGTCAAGCATCCACACTGCCCTAGGAGCAGATCCCTGGGATCCACACCCTCTTGCTCCCAGGCTACTCCTGCTCAGTTGCTGTCTCCCTCTGGGATGAATCTGTCACTGCTCATCCTACCCTAGAGCTGGGGTAAGGATGTGGGGAGATAAGGGGCAGGTTGTTCCAGCCTCTCTGCTTACTGCAACCAGGGAAAGCCATTTAATTTGCTGGAAGAGCAACTCTCTTCCTCTGCTTGAGGGTACCAGGAAAAAATTTCTGACTCAGGTTTATAGAAACGACACTTCCCAAAGCACCACCTTGAAACTCCACCATCAGGTTCAGACACTACCAAGCACTCCTATACAGTGACCAACATTTTCCACCTACCAAAATTCCCACACTCAACCCATTGTTCTTCTCCATACCTCTTCTGCCTTGTCCCTCCAGAAGCTGGGAATGCCAACACACAAGAGCTGGAAAACAGACAAGCTTCTCCCATAGCAACTCGGACGGGCCATGAGAAACATCCACTCCTACCACTTCTCCAGTGGAGCAATTCAATACATGTTTAAAGATCAGTCCAAAACTCCATGTTAAAACCTCAAACCAGCCCTGCTGGTATTAGCACAGCTGAAGAGCACGAGAGACGCCCCCCCGCCCCTCAGGCCAGGCAGCCCAGAGGTTGGGCAGATGGAGGAGAGGACTGGGAACACTCACCAACGCCTTCAGCAGCCCCTGCAGGAGAGCAAATGTCAGCAAGGCCGTGTGGCACAGCAGCACATCACAGGCTGCTGCTCAGCCTGGACACACATAACTGTTCTCATGTACCACTCACCTCCCAGGGTGTGAGGAAAGAAAAACTACTCCCTGCTCAGCACATCTTTAGAAAAAGCCATCCACCCAGGCTGAGAGCAGATGAGCAGGGGGTGCACACATGGAGACCCCCCCTCCAACTTCCAGCCACCCATCAGTGACCTGGTCTGACCTGCCAGGTAACAGACAGCCCGAGGCTGGTCCCTCAGGCACCGGCTGTCTGAGTCCAATGTACCTCAAGAGCCCCCTCCCAAAATCTCACACCTCTTCTGCGGCCCCGTGGCAGCGCAGAGAATCTGCCACAATGAAACAATCAGAACTGCAACCAAAGACTGAGTGAGACATCCCAAAAAAACTCAGACAAGAGGGGCTGGAAGAGCCAACCTGCCCTCCTGGAGGAGACAAGGCCTTCAGCTCTCAGGCCTTCTGGCTATCCCATAGATTTGAGACGGCAGACGTTCAGACGTATAGATATTTATTGGTTTCAGTGAATTATACAAATGGATTGACCTGCTGTCGATGCCAATAGAACTTTATTGGAATATGGAATGTAAACAGATGTTTCAAATAGAAACATTGCAACCTTATAAAAAAATTAACTATTTCAACAATGCCGCAGAAGGAAATTCTGTGTTTAGGTGCTGGTGGGAAAACACTATCTCCAGCGTCTAGGTTTGAGTGTCACCAGAACCACTTGATGAAGTTACACACAGAACAAGTAGAGGAGGCAACTGTGAATTGTGGGGCTATAAAGCCATCGAGGGATCTGATGAAAGAACCCACAAGACGAACCCCCCACCCCCCAACAGGATCGGCACCCCAGAATTCAACAAATGGCTGACTTTGTTAAAACACTGTGTGGGATCCCAAGTCCTGGATCAGTAGCTGCACAGCCCCCGCCCCGACGCTGTCTGTTGATCCTCCCCCCTCCCTGTGCTCTCCTCCCTGGCCTCCTCTCCACTCCTCCATCCTGCGGTGCTGGATTGAACCGCTCCAGAGCTGTGCTCTGGCACAAGTCTGCGTCTGGCACGAATTCTCATGGGAGCCACGTCATGAGGTACGTGGTTGCACACCTATCACAAGAAATCTTGCAACACTGACTTTCCTGAGCTCAGTGGGAAAGTCTGGATAGTCTCTCCCCTCTCCTGCCACAAGAGCAGCCCTCACATTCACAAGTTTCCAAAGCAGGTCTATTGAGTTTCTTCTCAGAGCGAGCCTTTGTCAAACACACTGGAGGGGGGGATCTCCTCTCCCCAGCAACTCGGATCAGTGCCTTCGTTTTAATGCTCCAAACTAATCCTGAGATGCTGCTGGGTTTGTGGGTTGTTTTTTGTCAAACTTCCCCCCACTGCCCTCCCCCCAACCACCCCGGCATTCACAATTGAAACTGGAATTCAAGGGCCAAATTCAAGCCCAGAGTGAGCAGTAAGGACTTGGACCTCAAAACAGAGTTGCACCTGCTGACCCCCAGCCTGAATTTGGTTCATTCAGAGACTACAAGTCAGAAAGGCAAGTTTAGAAAGAGGCATGCTAAGGGCTGATGGTGGAACGACCAACTTGTCCCCACCAGCGTGGTGGGGAAGGCTGGACTGAGAAGGAAGAGAAGGATCCATAGAGATGTGAACCAGAATCAGTTGTGTGGAGCCCTGGGGATATCACTACATGTTTAGCTCTTGCAAGACCATTTGCCCAGGGCTTTGGTACCACAGGGTTAGAGTTACATTAACCACAACCACCAGAGAGGAACTGAGGTTTATGACCCCCCCCCAAGGTTAGATTTCTGCCGAGTATAAAGGGGAGGGGAAGAAGGGGGGGGGTCCTTGGTTCTTTTCCCTTCACTGTGTGACCGAAGGTTTTGCTTTTATTTGTAAACATCTTGAATTACCCGTCGTTTTCCAGTCCTCATCGCGCTGTTGTCATGCCACTGGAGAGCACAGCGTTTTCTGAGCTGGGCTGGGACTGCTCCTTCACCACTGGATCTGCAGGAGACAGAGCAGGCAGGAAGAGGAAACAGTATTTAATAAAGCGGAAGCTCCACCCGGGCAAATCCTTCCAAGAGAAGCTGCCCTCAAAACTCACGGAGCTGCTAAGCCTTTCGCCGAGCAGGGAGCCAAAATTCACCTCCACAACCCACAGCTCCGTCCCAGCTGGCCCCAGCTACTCCACAGACTCACAGAAATAGGGGTGCTCCATTGCCTCCTTGGCAGTCAGCCTCTGTTGATGGTCATATCGCAGGAGCTTGTCCAGGAGGTCGAGGACTTCAGGACTGACCAGGTGTCTGTTCTCACTGTGGATGAAGTTCTCCCAGCGCTTCCGGGAATGCCTGCAAAGGGAATCACCTGCCACCATCCTCTTCCGAGAAGAGAGGCTATGATGAACACTGCCTACAGCTCTTCCTTGCACGAGCGACTGCTCAGCAAACACCTGCCAAAAGGGGGAAACCCTCTTCTTTATGTACACAATTGTATGGATGTTCTGTGCCTGGGAAAGGCACGGTCCTTTCTGTCTACAGGGACTAGGCAATGGCATGTGGCAGCAGGCAGGGTGACACCCTCGGGACTAGAACTTCTCTGACTGGCCAGCCAGCCTCACAGAGGTTGTCCTCACTATTCCATCCGCCTCTTGTCCTTTTCAGGAATCTCAGCTGGGAGACTCTGAGCAACAAAGCCCAAGCTCAACTCCAGTGTGTACACCTCCACTTTGCAGATGTGAACGAGCAGGAGGGAGAAGAAATAAGAGGATGGAACACAGGAGAGGCAAAAGGAAAGAGCCTGCATGACACGAGCAGGCAGATGTGAGGCCTGCAAGCAGCACTGTGACCCAGAAGATGGAGCAGGCCTTTGCTGAGAGTGCTTCCAGTGCACAGACATCAGTTCATCTCCCTCTCTGTGTCACAAGGAAAAAGGGCAGCATTTAACTTCTCCACTTACTGGCCCAGGATGTCATTGAAGTGCGGGTCCAGCTCTATGTGGTACTTCTTGAGATACCCATACAGCTCATCTGTGCCCAGGACCTTCGCGATGCGAACCAGCTGCAACAAAAGGCGTATTCAGAGAGCAGAAGGGCAGCCCACCACTCTTTTGCAGAGGGAGAGCTGCCCAAATCTAAGAGCAGCCCTTCTGGAAACATCCCAGACGGAAGGACTATCTCCCTTGGAACTTGTTTTTGCAACGTGTGCAGAAAAAAGCATTCCTACACAAGGCAGAGAAGCAAAGAGAAGATGGCTTAACCAGCATGCAACAACATCCTCCCAGCATGGTGATCTGACCCTCAGAACCTCCCCACCACACACACAGAGATGAGCTGGGGACAAACTTTTCACGCAATAAGCCAGGTAGCAATGTCTTTACTTGGTCATAATTGTCCTGGCCGTGGAAGAAGGGCTCCTTTCGGAAGATCATGCTTGCCAGCATACAGCCTAAACTCCACATGTCTAAGCTGTAGTCATACATCTGAGGGAAAAAGGAGAAGCTGTCAGAAGAGGCACACTCACCACAGCCCGGTTCCCCAACTGCACAGGCAGCCTCAGCCTTTGCACTTCACAGCCAGCCTCTCTCCAACCCAGGCAATGCCCTGACAGGCAAAACCAGACAACCCAAAGGTGGCTAAAGTGCAGCCACAAGTGACATCACTGGGTAGCAAGGAGGAGACGGACTCTTACTTGGTAGTCCACAAGGAGCTCTGGTCCTTTGAAGTACCTAGAGGCCACACGGACATTGTATTCCTGAGCTGGATGGTAGAATTCGGCCAGACCCCAGTCTATGAGTCGCAGCTGGACACACAACAAAGAGACACAGTCAGGAGCCACTCAGGTGAGGCCACGCTGGCCAAACCTCTCAGTCCCTTGGTGCAAGTGTGGAGGGAGGCCCTCTGATGACAGGAGATGCTCTCAGCAGTTCAGGCCCTCCTCTTTCCCTTAACACCAACTAGTGGGGCAAAGCCAGACTTAAAGAGCTGCTCTGCCTCCTGAGTCCAAGCACACTGTTACTGCTGGGCAGCTCGCTCCTGACCAGCACCACCAGCCACAGCAGACAGGCTGTTGCATACTAGGCAACAAGCAAAAGTCTTATCCCACTGTTTAGAGAGGCTGGGCTGAAGGCAGTGTTGATTTTACCTGGGGGTTGAGAGCAGAAAATGGGGTAGGGGAGGGTTTGACCCCACATGCTGCAAGGCGGACCATCTCCTCTGCAGCCCCAGGGATGGATGATCTGCCGTATTACTGAAGGACAGTGGGTCCAGTAAGAGATTCCCCTCCTTATAAACCTTGCCTTGACTGTTCAGCCTCTGCTGACTGGCAGAAAGGACCTGTAGAACAGCAACTAGTTCCCTGCTACAGACCCAGGTCCCTGGGGCAGGAACACACAGCACCCGATGGGGTATGAGCATCAGGATGGGGGAAGTCCCTGTGCTGCCCATTTCCACAGTAGTGAGCTGGGTACAAGCATTTCCTGTGACCTAACTAGCACATCCCCAGTGGATGTGCCATGGATTCCCACTGTGGTGGTGTTCCCCAGAGGGACTCTGGCCATCTCCTGCTGCTGTGACAGATGGAGGGGAGCCACTAAAGAAAGGTTAAAGGAGTCTGTGCAGCTGCCCAGGCTATGGGTACACAGGCAGCAGAGTTTCAAGTTTCCCTGGAAGAACCTTGCTTATAAGCCCTGGTGTCACAGTACCTTTTTCTGTTGGTGGTCTATCATGACGTTGTGGGGTTTGACATCCCTGTGCATGATTCCCATGCTGTGACAGTAATCCAGGGCCTGGCAGACACACACACACACACACACACATTAGACATGGCTGTAATCACAGGCACAGCATTAGCAATATAACACACAGTTCTCAGCCAGGAGCAAGAGCTCACGAGGAAGTGCCGTAACCCTGGCACAAGAAACTGGCATTTTCAGCTCTTATGCTGCACGTGGATGAACTGGCAAGCTGGCAACAAGCCTTTATGGATCTGTGTTCCCTGCACAGTCATTGATGAACATGATCCAGAGACGTGTACCACCCCGTGACAAGCCCAATGCTCCAAGCTGGGTAGCCCTGTGCTTCCTAGGTCATGCTGTCTTCCCCAGAAGGGAATGATGATTCTTACATGCATACAGTTTTATGGCCCTCCAGTGCAGCTTTTCACCTGTGCCCCAAAACACACTTAAGCCAAAAAGTCACCTCTGTCCTGCTGATTTAAGCCAAACCTGCAGTTAAAAAAGGTAAGTGATAGCACATGAGGGAGAGCAAAGCTGCTTCAAGCTCGAAGGCAGGAGCACACACATAAGCTCTGCAGCTCCATGACCTTGCACCACTTGCCCCCCCTCAACGCAGCTGTTCCCTTGAGCAGGGGGGTGAGCATGTTGTTTTCTCATCTCCAAGGGGAGGGAGATCCATCCATCAACATCTATCAGATGCTATGAGATCTCCATCAGCATGGAAAGAGGGTACAGCCTGCGGTCATTCAATATCCAAGACAGCAGTGCCAGGGAAGTAACGCTGTCCTTGGGCCCCTGCCACAGCAGGAAGCAAGGAGGCAACAGCTTCCATCACACCAAGGCCAAAGAGAATACCCCTGCAATGACACGTGGCCTCACAACCCACAGGACTCACAGCACTGTGGTCCTGGGATCTCCAGGAGAGGAGATCTATAAGAGGTTACACGAAGTGCTTCCAGTGATGAAGCTGTTCTAGTGTCTTGTGTTGCCAAGGCTGGATCATCTAAACTGCATCGTCCCTCCCACCCTAATCCTGGGCTGCCTTAGGCTCCCTCCAGCCTCCAGTAGGAAGGTCCTTCCCTTGCAGACAGATGAACAAGCTTGGGGATGCAAAGAAAGCCTCCCTCAGGCCCGCTAGATCTCTCTCAGGAAGTCTCCTGCAGTCACCAAGTCTTGGAGCACAAAGGGCTTTCCCTCACCTGTTCCACTCATTTCCATAGGTAGGGGAACTGGAAAGGTCAAGTGGGCAGAAGTCACCTTCTGGGTCTGCATTTGAATAGTGCAGCAGAAAAAAGCCCAGAGCTGGTAATCCCTCTCTTCCAGTCTTCCTAGAACCCCAGCTCTCCAGCCCTGCAAATGCCTCTCAGTGCTTGCCCTGGGTCTGGCTGGAGAGAGTTGATTTTCCTCACAGCATCTCAGTGGTGCTGGAGACACAGGGAGACCAAGCACAGCCCTACCTGGTGACTAAGAGTCACAAATGCTTCCTGGGGAAAGGACAAACCCCAGAGAATCAGAGGCTCTTTGGAGGTGAACTAAGGTCCCCAGTTTGGCTGCAATACCTCACAGCAACAAACCAGGTAACCAGATCTCCTCCCAAGCCTTCCCAGGTGATGAGAGATGTGGATTCTGCGCTGAACAACACAGGAGAAGTAACCATTCAGTGGCACTGCCCCACGAGCCCCACTACCACCACTCTCATTCCTGGTCTCCCCATCCAGACTGCCATATGGAATGCCACTCACCTTCAGCAGCTCATACATATAAAACCGAATATCAAAGTCTGTCAGGATCTGGTACAGTTGCTGAAACAGATTTGGGGAGGGAGGAAGAAAAACAAAAGAGAAAACAAATAAATACTCCACATTTGGATTAGTTTCGTTTCCTGCACCCCACTCTTCTCCAGCCACTGACCCCATTCCAGATTCCCTGTGAATGCTACCATTCCCGAGGGCTGTCCTGGTCTCAGACCTGCCAGGGCTACACAATAGGAAATCCAAAAAGGATGCACGAGCTCCTGCGAAATGCTACTGGGATCATTCAGACTTATCACAGCTTCTTTCCAGCAGGAGATAGGTAGGCTGTCTGTCCAAGGAGAACAGGGCAAAAGCCCTTCAGAGCACACTGGAGTTGGCACAGACAATCGTGACTCTCTGTTGTCAAGTCACTGCGATGACTTTGCATGTCAACATCGATGACAGCATTCAGAGCAGGCTGGGAACAAACGAGCAAGGTGTCCAGGTGCTCAGGGTGGGGCAGGGAGACAAAATATTTAACCTAAAGGAGCACAGAGTGGGGAAGTACAAAGGGGAGAGACAGTCTTAGAGCCACAGAGGCTCCCCTCTATCGCAGGATAAAGGCTAATGCAACTCAAGAGCACAGAAATGCTTGTGGGGCCAAGGAGAGCACAGCTCAGAGTTGCAGGGAAGTGCTTGTTACCAGCACGTGTTCACCACCCTCCTCTCCCCTGCGTCCTTCTGTGCCTACTCACGCAGAAGTGACGGAGATCAAGGGTGCACTTTAACCTGCACTGTGCCACCAGCCCTGGAGAACTCATCATCCTGCTGCTCCCATGCCAGGTCACAGCTGGCCCCAAATCTGCCTGCTGCTCTATATCTGTCACTGGCAGCGGTGTCAGCCCAGCCCCGCTGGGCCGTTCTCTCATCCAGGGAAAGCAAGGCGGGACGCCAGGGCAGGGCACGGAAGGACACTCGCAGGGCAGCAGTGGGACCAGACCTCTCTGCCCTTTCTTACAAACAAGGATCATCTCACAGCTCAGACAAATCGCCGATTGCATCAGCACTGGAGGCAGCTGCCCATCATGGGCACCACTTGGCAGCTTCAGGAAAAAATCCAAGAGCAAGGGATTGAAATTCACATTCCAAGAGAGCAGCTCTAGCCCTGGATCCCCTCCAGGTCCATGCTGAGATCCTCAGGTTCCTGCCTTACTCAGGGCCATCTCCAAACAGACACCCCTCCCCACCCCCCAGTACTGCTCTTGGAAATCATTTGACAACATACAAGTGTCACTTACACACACAGAGCTTTAACAGCCTCCAGGGCACAACTGCATTGAATTCTCGTGAGCTGGGATGATCCTAACGCTTTGGAGCAGCCCACTGAAGCAGACAAGTGAGCAGGGAGCAAAAAAGACATAGCCACAAGCTATAGAGCTACAGCAGGGATAGATTTCCTGACTTGTGCACAACTCTGATGCAGGATGCAGGGCCAGCAGAGGACAGCTGAGTCCTTCCAGAAATCTGTTTAAACGGCTTGCTAGGTAATAAACACTATGAGAAATGTGTGTAAAACATGTCTTTCTGGCATTCACTAGCCTGTTCAACTTCATCTGGCAACATCATGCCTAGGGAAGGAGGAGGGCAGGAGAGGAAGTAGCAGAACAAGGCAAGACCTCATTTTCCCTATTCCCTGGCTCCTCTGCCTCTTGCTGCCTGTAAGGAGGGAGGGAATAGAAGGCAGGTCACCACAGTCTTTCTTGGCAGACCTGCAATGCTGCCTGTTCTCTAATTCACAGCCTTCAGCATTGGACCAGGATATGCCCACACACCACTGGACCAACAGCTTCCAACAGATTTCCCTGGAAGAGCGGCCTGTGAAACCCAGCCCCCCTGACCCTCCCGCCGCGCCCAGGCTCTGCTTGCCACAGGGACCATCCCTGCAGGAGCGTGCTCAGCCCCCTGCAGGCAGCCCGTGAACACCAAAGGCTTTGAAGGACAGAGCCGTGGTTTCCACTGCAAGCGGGTCCTGCACAGCAGGCTTTGACAGTGGAGCTCCAAAACCCCTTTGCCCAGCCTAGCAGAGGAGAGCAGACACCTCCTTTGCAGACGTGCCCCATGCTCTGCTCTGTCCCTTTGGAGTAGAACTACCAGGAACATCAATCACTGTGGGGATCACTCAGACCCAGCCCAGATCTGCTCAGCACTCTGGATCCCA
Source organism: Empidonax traillii (assembly GCF_003031625.1). NCBI lineage: Eukaryota > Metazoa > Chordata > Aves > Passeriformes > Tyrannidae > Empidonax > Empidonax traillii. The sequence goes on along the minus strand of NW_020955606.1, from coordinate 939,190 downwards.
TGAGGCCTCAGAGACCTGGGCCAGTCTCCTTTCTCCATACAGAGCACAAGGAAAGGCTGAACCCACCCACAGGCAGCCCCTACCCCTCTCCAGCTTTTTGGTGATATTTTGGCACACATCACATAACCAATCATAAACTAATCCTGTTAGTGCCCGAGGAGACAGAGACATGCTTCCCCTGCCGTGGGGCTGACAGGAGCTAAATGCTTATTCCTCTCCCTTGAGCGAGCAGCACAGCTGGCTACGTGCAGGAAGCAGCATCTGCAAAGCAACAGGGTGGCTTTGAGGAGAGACACTGCTTTGGGGAGCAGGGCAGGCAGCAGGAAAAGAAAAGGAAACAGTTCCCAAAGCATTCCGGCCTTGGCAGCCACGCCAAGGGAGGGGAATCTTTTACAATTCTGCATCGCTTACGCAGGGCAACAATCCTTTTTGAAACAAAACTTGGATGCACAAGGATAAAACACACACACACATATTTCCCTCACAGCAGTTTGGCCTGAAAAATTCACCGAGGTGCAGGTGAAGTGGAAGAGTTGACTCAAAAGCCCACTGAACCCACAACTCCAACAGGCTGAGCATCCTGAAGCAACCTTCCTTCGCTCACCTGCCTTGCTCATCTCCTCCTCTCGAGCTGCAAACCTGCTAATGTGCTTTAAGAATGAAACAACAAACCCAACATGTAACTGCTCCTCGAGACCAGGCTCTGCCCCTTTCTTTCCTGAGGGATTTGCCTTTTTTGGGCAGTGAAAAGCACAGTACCAGGTACGTTCCCAAAATACGTGACAGCTGACAGTGGCTGAATTACAGGCGTGTCATTTCTAGTTTGAAACCAATTAGCAAAAGACATTTAATTTCACTGATGATCCCCCAGTTGACCGTGTGGCTCTGCAGTGCAGTTCTCATTTAAGGCAGATGACTGTGGGGAGCTTGAGTGCTCACAGATGACAAGTAATGCAGCAGGTCTGAAGGGAAACACTAGCCCTGTAACACAAGCTGCAGAACAAGCATTTAGTCTGGTTCCAACTCATCCTCCCTGCAAGTACAGCGCCATCCCTTCCAGCAGGGACCCAGACAGGTAATTTAAGAAAATGTAATTGGCTCTGGGGAGGTATCACCTAATTCTCCTGTGTATACCATCATTTAAAAATGCAATCCTGCGAAGTGGTCATCAACACACGAGCTGCCCTGGGAACCCCCTCACACCTCCTGAAGGTGATTTGCCAGCGAGATGCTGGTTCTCGTCAGTACTGCTGAACCCAGATGCGGACGCAGAGATAGGCAGATCAAAACGAAGAAAAGAGGTTTCTGTCACCTGGATTAGCTCATTTAACTCCAGCAGAATTTGGCTGCCCTGGGAGATCAGGACTGTGGAGCAGAGAGGACAGTAACTGGGAGCTTTCCAGCTGCTTCATGTGTAGAGGTTCAGGACAAGCAGAAACCTCCAACAGAGGTGGTCTCATCTACTTTGTGCATTTTCTGCTTGGCATTTCAGAGCAAGGGAAGAGACAGCTTGGGAGCATCTGTACGGAGGAAGGCACCCACAGGCACCCTTAAGTAGCAGCAGCTCTATCATCTGCCAGTGAGCTGCAGGTCCAAGAACCTCCCCAAACAGGCAGAGAGCTCATGGGAGTGTAGCTCAACCAACCCACACACCCCAGACATTGCTGGGGAAATTCAGGTTACAAATAAGCTCTGAACAGGAGCAGCGGCACCGCATGCCCTGGGGACATGCTTGCGTTCCCCAGACGAGTTATTCCTGCCTTCTACCAATCAGCATCAGAAGCATCAATACTTTCTGTCTTAGACTTGGCCAGCTGTGAATTTGGAGTTCCCTGAGGAGCCAGGCTTTCTCCCAGGAGCCTAGAAAAAGCTCTGCTGCAAACTCTTATAGCTGTTTCTAACGCAACAGCCAGCACTGTTACTTCTGCTGCGGCCAGCCCGCTGCTCCTTACTGGCTGCAGCAGTGCCTGCCCCAGCTCTCCATGTGGCTGGGATGGCTGATGGATCGTGGACTCTGATCCCTTCATTTTTTCAGTTAAGAGTCCCTGTTGGCCACCAGCCCCGAGTTACTGCTTAACATTCCACTTTATGAACATATTTCTGTTACTGGGTGATAAATTGGATGAGAATTTTTTCCTCTAAGGACACAACAGAGTGGTGTAATCACATTTTGACAGGAGAAACATAAAGCACTCCTTAGCAAGGTGCAAGCAACCTGTTTTATCTCAAGCCATATATTAAAAATAAAAAATTAATTAATTAATTGATTAAAAAAAATTTTCTCTAAATAGAAAGTTAAAAACTTCCAGGACCGGCCTTACAGAGAGGCTGTGGGTCACCAGGAGAAGTACAGGGGTACATTCCCAGCACGCATGTGGCACTGGAACAGCCCAGCTGATGCCAACGAAGCCCAGGCAAACCAAACTTGCTTTAATTAGCCCTGAAAGGTCACCACACAGCACTCCTCTCACGGCTGTTTACTTGACGGAGGCAACGCTCATCTCCCCACCCAGAGCTGTCAGGGCAGGCGCTGCTGCAAGTTACTATTACTCTGGTTGCTGCAGTAAGTCTCTACAGAGATTAAACAGCACTAAGACCTCCCTGCAGCATGGCTGCAGCTCTGGCTTTGCACACACATCCCATCACGCAACATCCAGCTTGCCAGACCCACCCCAGAGGGACAGAAACAACGTGTGTTGCCCTGCACACAGATGGGCTGTGAGCCAACTCCTCCTTTGCACCAACACCAGCCCAGGGTTCTTCTCTGGGTGTTTGGTGCATCTGCTTCCTATAAGGCCTGTAGCAACATCATGCTCCAGCACAGACAGGAAGAAAAAAACCCCATCCCATAACATGGAATGAGAGAGATCCCCGAACAGTGCAGGAGAGATGATTGCTGGCTTTCTAATGGCTCCATTAATTCTCCACCACTGACTTAGTGACTTAGGGTAAAGACTCACACGGGGGAAGCAAAGATGCCATTAACATAGGTGTGGCTGTTAATTATAGATCCCCTTTGTCTATCAGTCAGTTGCTCCCAGCCAGAAACATCTGAGTAGCAGAGGTGGTTGTAGCTGTGCTCAAGAGGACCCTCCTTTCAGGAATGGGTAATACCCCTTGGAGTTCCCCAGAAATCAGAAGAGCCAGGGAATATCCTGCAGCCTCAGGCAACCAAAAGAGCTCTTAACATGATTTCAAGAATGCTCAGTAACCTGCTGTGAGGCCCCTTGGCAGTGGAAATGTGTTTTCCAGTGTCTGCCACCCCAAAGTCCCCAGATCTGAAGGATTCCAGAAAAAAATTGGTGTCACCTGCTCCATCAACTGCACTGCTGTAAGCAGAGCACCACAGCACAGGGATTAACTTGGGCTGAATATATAGCACAGCAGTGATTACTAAATTGGGAGTGGAGTAAGAATATCTAACCTGTTGAACTTACTCCTCAGAGCTGGGAGAAGATGCAGCACACAAACTTTTTATTCCTTTTAATCTAGAGCCCAGTAACAGGTTTCTGATTTACATGGAGAAAGCAAAGTGAAGCTGACATAGGTGAAAACACCAAACTCCCCCCACAACTCTTCAGGATTATCTGACAATCACAGCACTCTCAACAGAAATAGGAAGCCTCCCTCCTCCACACAAGCAAACTCACCTTAAAATCTGTGTTATTGATGTACTCAAACACCAGAGCGGGGGTCTTTGACTGCAAGGGAAAGAGAGTCATGATTTAAAACAACCACTTGACCTTCCTTTGCTCCAAGAGACCTTAAAAAGCCTTTGCTTCCTGCCCAACCCTCACTAGGGAGAGCAAGGCAGCAGCAAGACGGGGAGAGAAGCACAGCCCTGCTTGTGCAAAAGGTGGAGGCAGCTCTGCTCATGCCCCACATGCCAAGCACCACCTCGGCACTGTGGCCAGTGCTGCTCCTCCCCACGCCAAGGGGCAGGGACAGCACTGGGCAAGGCGAAATGTGTCACCAGGAGCTAAGCCCTCACAGCCTTCCTTGCAGGAGGAAGGTCAGCCAGGACTGCCAGTGCTGCAGCAGCATCACTTCCTCTCAGGGCTGCCAGCAGGATGGGAGTCACAGACCTCAGCCAGCTGCTCGTCAGAGAAAACTTCCCGGGAATGGAGCAGTTGTGACAATGCAGACCAGTGACACGATGGCTGGTCACCAGGTAGGACAGCAACCAGAAGGATCAAAGTGCTTAATTTCTAGTTGCCCTGGTGGGCACATAGGCTCCAGATGCCAGACAAAAGCTAGGAGGCTACAGGCTCTACTTTCTTACAGGGCTTCAAAAGTTTTTCCCCCATTAGCCATGAGAACTTACAGAAGACACAGAAAGGGTCTTAAAGAGTCTGGGGAACATGGAAAGGAACAGGAGCCCATCCAAACCTGCCCCATGCCTGCAGTCCCACCACACACACCACAGCACATGGGCACCTACCACTGGATCCTTGACAGTGTCAATCAGATTAATGATGTTGGTGCCACCACGCAGATTCTCCAGAATCTTAACCTCGCGTTTTATCTTCTTTTTCTTCACTGGCTTAAATAGACAAAAGAAATTAGAAGTGAGAGTCCTTTCAGAAATGAACACTGATTTCTGCCGCCGATTTGGACTGGAACAGGTCACCCCCCCTCCTCTCTCTGCTCCCACCCTCACAATAGAAAATTTTTAGCTCCAAAAAAGTGACAGACATCTTGCATGAACCAGGATTCCTCTCTCATCCATGAAACCTTTCACCAGGGGAAAATCAAACTAATCCAGACCAACATAACTGTGACTCCAGTGGTTAAAAGCTCCTTGGACTGCTATGTGGTAACCTCAGCACACTGACTCTGTGTTGTGCATTCAGAGCCACAGGATGAGCATGGTGGACCTATCTCTGCTTTTGCTTACCAGCACAAACCGGTTTTTTACTCCTTAATCCCGACCTGTTTTCCCAACAAGTACTTTAATCCCACGAAACAATGACCTGAGAGTCTCCCAACACCAAGATTTCCAGTAAGCTCAAACACTGCTATGCCTGTGTGCACGTGTTGTTCACTATCACCTCGAGTGCACAGACCCAACCACACTGCATGCCACTGCATCCATACACCATGACTGGTTTTAAAGCATACAAACATTTTAAACAGTTTTGACTCCTCCTCTAATCTGTGCAGTCTCAGGAGCTCTCTTTGCAAAGTAAGCTTTTCTCTGGACATCACCCTGCGGAGAGTGACAAAGAACAGCTGCTCCCAAGGCAGGGACTCGGAGCTTGGGTTGGATTTTACACTCTGCTGATCCAGCGGTTCACTTTAATGCAAATAATTGTTTCTGTAACTCATCCACTCCCAGGACAACTCTAGCTCTGTGCCTGCTGGAAAAGAAAGGCAGCTCAGAGGAGATAAGAGGTGAGACTTTCTTAATGACCCTTGGCTAGTGCTCAGTGTGAGCAGCACTGGCTGCGAGTCACCAAGTCTAGCAGTCCTTCCTTACAGAGCTGGAACATCCCCTCCTGCCCCACAGCAGCACTGCAGAGAGCTGCAGGGACATCCTGCAGGGACTGGTAAAGCCCTCTGAGGTTTGCTGATGAAAACACTCCTCTCCAGACATTTAGCTTTGTAAAACATTCACCATCCAGCACAGAGTCTGGTGTGTGAGGAGGGGTGTAACGCAGAACGGCAAAAGGTATGAGGCACCTCACCAAAGTGATACACGTTAGCAGATGTCTGTGTGAAGGGGAAAGAGCCACAGGAGCTCAACAGCTCAAACTCACCACCCCCCACCTCTGCTGCAGCCTCCCACTTCAGGGTGCCGGTGGGGCAACTGATACTCCCCGTATAGGCAAATCCAAGGCAATCCCTGATTTCAGACTCCTCACAGGAATGCATGAGCAGACAGGAGAAGGAACAGAAGGCTTTATATAGTGGGAAAATATGGCATTTATGTAAGTGATAAAATATGCTGTCTTTCAAGGCTCTTCAGGTGGCTGGAAACCTTCAGATTTGAATCCTGTCCTTCTCCACTGGCAAGTTAAAAGACAGCAGCTAGACTTTCAAGCCAAAAGATGAGAATCTCAGCCCGAAGCAAAGTGCCAAAAATAACACCGGTGCCGGCACAGGGAGCATCAGCACCTCATAAAGCCACAGTGGAAAATGGCAGCAAGGCCACCGCAGCTGTCAGCCAGGGCTGCAGTGACGTGGGGGAGAGGGCAACCAACAGCCCAAGGGCAGCACCCAGACACGGCTGGAGCTGCTGGGAGCTTGGAAAGACAAGGAGAACCAGCCAGAGCAGGGGGATGTAAACCGGCCGAAGTGAGGGCTGTATTTTTAAACCCTAGAGGAAGATGCTTCATCAGGGACTGATTTCATTTATGTCAGCATGGGGATGAACACCACCCATATGCACAGATCTTACCAGAAGGCCAAGATGGAATTAGAGGATGTAATTTGGTTACTCCGCTTGTCCAGAGAGGCAAATGCACATACTAGCTGTTTTCCAAGGAACATCAAAGAGGAAGCTGAGGTACTGCCACCCCAAAGGCACTCACTGAATGGCCTGGCTACTGACAGATATGCATCACAGCCTCTCTGCTGCAACACTTGCACCTCATCAGGAGCTGAAACAGTGCCTGAACACAGCCAAGAGGACCCAAAGCCCATGCTGAAACACCCTTTCCTTTGTATTATAGTAATTTCAAGGGCCTTTTGCATCAGTAAGTTAGGGAAGGATATCCCTCTGAGATTTCCCTTTCTCCTTCCATAGTAACAACCGTTCCCACAGGGGTAGAAATTGTTGCCTTCCAGTTGCTTCCAAATGTTTCCATCTTTTTCAGGATGGGAAAAGGGTGCTCTACATTATCTCTATCAGAAATCTTGCCCTACCCACCACACACTTATTAAAAGACAAGAGCAGATAGAATCAGTGACTTTCGGAAAACAGGAGAGAAGAAAATTGGTCTTTTTTTAATGAAATGCCTGCAGATAATTGCCAACAGCATCATCTCTGACATCACTGATGGAAGATACTCCAGCAAACACTGCCTCAGCACGAGGGGGAGTTCAAAGCCGCTTGCTGTTTGCACTTTTTCTTGCTAAGCTGCAGCAGTGCAGAGCTCAGGCCAGGTTGTCCACACATGGCCACACCAGCTGTGAGCCAGGACAGGGCCCCACAAGCCTCAGGGCTGTAATCACTACATCATCAGAGCGCTCTCCCCACGTGCAGCCAGTGCTCAGAATGGGGTTTTCCCACCCCTGCGTAAACGGGGATGAGGCAAGGAGAAACGGGCTGGAGTAATGTCATTTCAGAGGAAAAGTTACTGCCTAGGAGTGTGCTCAGAGGGAGATGAAGGGGAACAGAGTGTTCTCCCCGTTTCAGATTTGCAGGAGAAAACAGATGGAAAAACCGCTGGCCTCCTCCTCACTCCACAGAGCTTTCACTGTGCCTCGCACCACCTCCTACCCACATGTCCCCCACCACTGCTCCAGCCACAACAGCAAATGCCATCGGCCAGCCGAGGGCACATCACTGGGGCCCAGTTTCTGCCCAGTAACCGATTGCAACTCCAAGGAACTGATTCCAAGCCCAAGGTCTTGTGTCTGGCAAGTCAAGCACCTCGGTGCAAACCCCTCCAGCACATGGCCAGTGCTGCACTGGAGGGAACCATTCAGACCAAAGAAACTCTGTTGACTTTGCTCCTGTCCCAGACCCCGGTACTGTTGAAACCACAGGCAAACAGCAGCATATCAGCCATGCACTGGGATTAAGTCTGAGTTGCTACAACTGTCTCTCACAGTCACCCGATCTGTCTCTCCAAGGATGTTGACTCCAAACACACATGGATTAAATGTGAACTGAAGCTATTATGGCCTCCAACCATCTGCCTCTCCCAGCAGGGATAGCTTCTAAAACACCAGCCCTTGCAGCCAGAGTATTTTTAACCATGCTCATTTAAGGCTGTTTTATTAAACCAGGCTATGGACAGCAGCATTTCAGGTTGTTTCCTACACAGGCCAATCCTCCTGCCCTGAGAGGGGGATTTCCAGCAGAGGAAGGGAGCAGCCACCTCAACAAAATGAGCTGCCCTTTAAGTTTGATCCGTGTTTGCAAGGCAATGTTTTATACAGGTGCAGACTCCAACTCCATCTGTTCCTACACCAGAGGCATTTCAAAGCCTTCCTCCACGTTGGGATTCTCCAGTGACCAGTATGAGTCAAATCCTTTCCCTCTGAAATGGGCTCCAACACAGTCTCTCCGCTCTGTGCAAACACCTATTTCCATGAAATCTGTAGAAACTTGACAGCTTGGAGACTTCTGTCGCATTTGGTTGAAATTGGCCAACCAGTGCAAAAACTACTGGGGGGAGGAGGGGGAGAAAGGCTGACAGACAGCAGGATTGCATAAGGCTCGTTTCCATAGGAAACCAGGCTAAAAGACATGTCTCAGTTTAACCGTGTCTACACTGGGAGGGGTTTAATTACTTCTACTGCAGCAGTACCCTTAGAACAACATTACTGTCTAGCGCAAGCCAGTTTTCCAGATTCCCAGGAAATTGCTCCTTCCTCAGGCAAACTGGAAGTGAGGTGGCTGTAGATGGCGGAGACAAAACGTGCAGTTCACAGCTCTCCACTACACTGAGCGCCCAGAGAAGAGGAACAAGGCGACCTCCAGCCACAAGAGGATGGTCTCTGCTGGACCCAGAAGCTCTCACTCGACTGTCTCCAGCCACCTACCCTTTGCTGCAGGTTTCCCACCCTATCAGCCAAATGGATCCCATAAGGTTGCTTCAATCCACTTGAAAGTCAGGCAGAAGAGGCAGTGACAGCAGTGCAATGCCATCCCTCTGCAAATGTGAGAAATGGCACAGGGTAAGCTTTGCAGTCAGGAAGATGCAGAAGAAAACACCTCTGTGACCAAGAGAAGAGATCCTGGGTCATTTTCCATGAGATCACGTAAGCTTGTAAGCAGGGAAGGCGTCCAGCTGCAGCAAACACCAGCTGGGAGAATTAACATTGTTTGCTAAAATAAACCTTTAAATACAAGGCTGCAACCATCACTTCCTGTCTTGAACAAATAAATGGCTGCCTGGTTAATCATCTTTTTTTGCCTGGTTTCTAAAGCAAAGGGAGTACACACACTTCTTTCAGGTGCTTCAGTTCCAGCCTTCCCCAACAACCTGGGGGCCATTGCTTGAATTCGAGCAAAGAGAGAAATCAGATTTGTTCTCCAAAGTTCTCTGCGCATTTTCACACCGCGAAAGGAAAGCAGTGACCAGGAAGGTGTGTGAAACACAAGTTAAGTCCAAAGCATGAAAATCATTTTCCATTAGCCCAAAGCAGGCAAGCCTGCTGTGCACACACACTGCCAGCTGAGGAGCACACGTGCTGCTCTGAGGAAGTCCCAGAAGGTGCTGGGTTTTACCCAGCAGGTGCTCTGAAATGGAACTGGGGTTAGCGCAGCAGGGAAGAAGGTTCAGCAGTCAAAAGGTACAAATCCATGAGAAACTAAAGTGATGTATTCCATCACCCCATAAAGATCACCAAACCTGAACGGCCTGGAAATACCATGAAGCTTCCAGTGAACAAGCAGGGAAATCTGAACACACAATGTCCAGGACCAGCAAAAGGCTTAAGCAGCATCCCTATGACAGGTTTTAAACATTTAAAAGCTGGCACTAGAAGCTCATTTGTCTCTAGCATTATCAAAAGAATCACAATAATCGGCCTATAAAGCCCGATGCCAATTGCTCAATAGGAAAATTGGCTTCAGAGCAGCTCTGCTTATTTTGCCAGACATCAGCTGGGAAACCAAATAATAGTATTCAATAGAGCTACAAAATCAAGGAGCCCACTCGTGTTATTATTCTGTTGGTTGTTTGCATCTTACCACTTCCACTGTGGGAATTCAAACTTCTGCAAGCTGCTCTTGAATTTTTGGAAAGAGGGGGAAAAACGTACACTGAAACTCCTGAAGTACTTTCGCTTTTTTAGTTACATAAAATATACTTAAGTTTGGTAGAATATCCCAGGACATGTTCCGAGGGCAGTTTCATTCTTTCCTTCAGAATGCCTTTCCTTCCAACACGGCACGCCCCGAAACTGCCCTCCTGGGGCTTCAGGCCTGCCCACGATACATCCAGATACTTCTGCAGTCAATTGAAAGGGAGGTGCATGAGGACCAAGCCCTGATCTCCAGCACCACCATTACGTGGGATGGGAATCACTCCTTCAGCCTCTGCCCCGGGCCCCTGTGAACAGACACAGTGCTGCATCTCACCCTTCTCCACGCAGGAGCTGCAGCTTTGCAGCTCATCAGTTCCTTGGTGCTGCACCACCACCACGAGAGTTACCAGCTGCACCTCCAGGCTTCTGCGAGACACCCGGTACTGTCCCAGCTGGTCTCAGCTCAAACAAGGCTGGACTCCAGCAGCCAACTGTGCCAAGCTCGGTGTGGGCAACTGGTGTTTAAAAGAGAAGAGCTGTGTACCCAGCTCTCTTGCAAAAGGGCTCATTTCAAGACTGCCAGAGGAGGAAGTGGGCCAGGGGGAGCTGATACAGTGCATGCAAACACAGGAGGAGCAAGAGACACAGAGCTACCAGGAGCGGGCATTGAACGGTTTTGGTGGAAGGTCACCCATCCAGTCAAAAGCTCCAGCCTGAGGGACCAACATCATCCAATCCTATTTCCCTGTGCAATCCCTTCTGCACACCAGCACAGGAGTCATTTCAGCACCCATCTAGAACGTACTGATGTATGTGGGCTCTGAGCTTTCAGAGACAGAAGAAAATTTACCAGAGCCACGGGGCTACCTGCCCCAAATGGTTCTCTAGCTACTGGAGTGATAATCTGAGTTCAACACTGGAAGGACCTTCCAGTAGCAGCTGGTATGAGCAGCAGCTCTGGAGGGTTCACACAGCCCAAATGGGGGAACAGGGGAAAAACAAAGCCAAACAAACAAGAATGCACTTGTGAAACCACGTACATGGTTGAAAGTTCCAGTGCATGGGCTCAGCACAGAGGGACAAAAGGCACCAAAGGAGAAAGGGGCTATTTCATCACTGTGGCAGAACCTCCATTTCACTGGTCCCTCTCCTTGTAGCAGCATTGTTCCCCTACCTTCACCCACATGTTGTGCCCATGCAGAGAGGAACCACACAAGGAGACAAAACAGTCTCTTTCTGATGGGTTTAATGCTTTGCAGGCAAGAAGAGTGTACATGGACACATGGGCACGTCAAGAAAGCAGGACTCCTGCCTCCTGTACAGACCTGCCAACGTGGATGCTGTAATCTCCACCCAGAGTGGACACCAGGATGGAACAGGAGACTGGGCTGTGAAGGACACCGTGGTACAGCCAACACTCACCAACAGCCCTAACTGCAGGTAACTCTAACAGCACTATTCTCACTACAAAATATCACCCCTAACAGTTACAAGAAATTTGGGCAGCTAACCTTTGGCTTTTAGAGTAGCAACAGTTCCCCCAGGAACACTGTTTCCCCAGACCAGAGGATTCACTTTCAAGGCACACTGGGAGACACTCTGGAGCTGCATTAGCAGAAAACCGAAATGAGAAGCTCATCAAAGGGCGAGCACAGACTGACCTCAGCAGTCCACCAATAATCTGAATCCATGTGGTTAGATATGGAAGAGCAGAGCTGTGCTTTAGATACCTGCATTGGATGTAGACCACACATGACTCACTGGAAACAAGTATGTCTTAAAACTTCCTTCGTACGTGCTGAGGAATGTCAGACCTCATCCTGGGAGTCAAACCTTAGCACTGAATTCAAGCAAGACACGACAGCACGTACAGGACATGTTCACACAGTCCCCCTTCCTGGCATGTCCCGCCCTGAAGCAGGCAGGAAGCATGTCCACAGCTGTGCTGATGCCAGCCTGATCACAAAGCCCACAGGAGCCTCCAACACCAGTGAGGGACTGTGGGAGCAGAGCTGCTGGCTAACTCCTACCTGTGAGGGGTAGGAAGGTCAGTACAGTGCAGAGTACCCCCACTTCAGCCCCGTGCATTTTTTTGTTTCCTGAATCTTTGCTCCCCAAACAGGTTGAAAAGGTGGGGAGCTGCCCTCCACCTCACTTCTCAAGATAAAAGCTTTTTGGCAGGAGGTGTCTCTGTGGCAAACCAGGCTTCTACCCCACTGTTTCACCTACACCATCCTACACAGTCCATCCTGATGTGCTCCTGCAGCAGAGTGAGAAGCAACCTGCTTGCTTTGCCTTTTTAAAAAAAGAGCCGCAGAATTTTCCCAGGAAAAGTAACATTAAGAGTATCATATCTGTAAGGAAAAGCACTTGACTCAGGATATGGTAATGTCATTGTTATCTGCTTGTTCTTAATTCTGCTCCTTTGCTGACACACATTATGACCACAACTAGTAACATACCATTTCCCTGTGGGATTATCCCTGGGCCTGCACTTGGGGTAGCAGAACTGAAAGGACATGCTGGGTACTGGCCAGAGAAAAGGGACACCTTGCTTTATGAAAGCCCAAAAGGCCTGGGGCACTGTGGCACCAATCAGAGCCATCAGCTCCCTGGCCTTGTCCAGTGCTAAACTCTTCATGGGGCACTCGCAAACAAACGAGGCGAGTGGCTGCTGGAAAAGGAAGATCAGCTATCTACCCCTTCACGCAGCACTACACCAGGACCTATGCTCGAGCCTCAGCTTTGTTTAGGCTAAGGGACTTGCCCAAAGTCACACAGGAAATCTCTGTGGCTCAGTTCTGCATCAGACAAAGGGTGATAAAATTTCCTGACCTCTGTGGAGGAGGGTACAAGATGTTCAGGTAGAGCAACACCAAAGCAGGGGAAGAAAAGGCAGAGGCAGAAGAAGTACTCGCTCCGTGCTAGCCTGTGCTCAGTAAGTACAAGATGCTTCAAAGAGCAAGGCTGGGAAGAGACATCAGTCACTTCCATGAGGCAGAGATATTAAAACAGTGACTTTTGCTGAAATTCACTCTAACAAAAAAGCTTGAAGAGAAAGAAGCAAGCGTGCTAAACAGCCACATCCATTGCCCAGCAGCAGTGTTACCCTTTGTCCCATCCCTGCAGCCATACAAAATCCTGAAGACTTCTGGTTGCATTTGCTACCTCACAGGATCCGAATTCCTCCTGAATTTGGAGGAACAGAGACACCCAACCTCTTCGCTAAGGTTCTACTGTAGGTACATGCAATTACATTTGCAATTAAGTTTGAGTCTAGTTACGGAAACCAGAGGCACTTTCCACAGATCAGAGCGATGTTATTGCCACACTTCACAGGTTTTCATAACATACACAACGTGGTATTCCGAAACTCACTTTTCACTGACCCACTTTCCACTGAGAAGAAAGTTCATCTTTATTTATCTGGACCTTCTGCTTTTCCTTGCTCGCTCACAGGAATGCCGTCTGCATGTTAATGCAAGTGGGGAGAGCCAGGGGAACCAGTGGCAACACCATCCGCTTCAAATCTGGGACAAACCACAGAGGACGAGTGTCCCGTAATTCCGTTGTGTAAGTCCGGGGTTCCTCTTCCTCGTGGGTCGGCGGGAGTCTACTGAGAACGGTCGACTGAGTGGCAGGTCTCGACTGTCCGAGGGGTCTGTACTGTCTCAAGCCGACGGTGTCCCTTTCCTCGTAGCGAGGTCCCCTCCGAGAGACCCGACCCTTCTCCGTTTCCTCGAAGATTTCTGACGACTTTCCCTGCAGTCCCTTCTCAGCCTCCTGGTGCCTTTCTATGCGGGACAAGACCTGGGATCTCAATAAACCACAGCAGTTCTGAAGGAGCCATCAAGGGCTCCAGAGCAGCGTGCACAAGTGCACAGTTTCCCCAGTCCAGCCACAAGCCATCTAGCCATGAACACCAGCTCTGCACCGGCTACCTGTGACTGGTGTCTCACAGCAGACACTCCTGCCTGCACCTACCAAAAAAAAGACAAAAGCCCAAACCACATCCAAAGGAGGGGGAGGCCCAAACAGCATGCCAGAGGAACTTGGCTTGGTGAGGACACGTGAGCCTCCCCACTCTGCCCTGACGTCAGGCTCAGCCACACAGGCTCTCCCAAACAGCTCACCTGGCCACCACCTTGCCCACAGCCAAAGTCGGGGTGTGTGTGCCTCCTCCCAGAGACAGATGGGAGATCATACCTTTCCCAGGAGTGCTGGCTGGACTAACCATGACAAGTTCTCCAGGAAGCTAGGGTAGATCCCAAGGAAGCAGGCACAGTGAGTGAGTGGGGATGTCAGCAGAGACTGCCAGACACACTATCCCAGCGGATCTAGCAAATGCCTTAAGGCTACAGCCCTGCAGAGACACATGTCCTAGGGAGCTGCTTTTCTTAGAGGCTGCAAGGGCACGCTGAGCTCAGAGCCCCCTGCACGCTGTGGATGAACGGGTGCCCAAATTCTCAGAACACCCGGGGTCAGACACTGGTTCCCACGTGCTCCTGGGGAACAAGTGACAAGTGTGGCTGGTCCAACAAGTGACAGCCACAAGTGTCAGCCAAGCCAGAACCAAACGTACTTCAACTCTAACCTTTCATTTCTCTCCCCTGCCTACTCCCAGATCATCAGCACAGGGTGCTGCTCGGTTACCACAGCTTGCTGCAAGCCTGTTGCTTTGGTGTCAGACACAGTAAGGCATGCTCTGCACTCAGCCATCCCAGACTACAACCAACCACTGCTGCACGAAGGTCCCCACGGCCTGACCCCCCCAGGGTTAAGACCCAGCACATGGGTCACTGACACTGACACATTTTGGATGGGCTCCTTGACACTCCTCAAGTTTCCACAGCACTTATGGTCCGACTGTGGTGAAGTTCTCTCCTATGGTAGATCCTCTAAAGGACTGAATTTAAAATTTTGCTTTTCTGACTGCTGAGCATCCCGCAGCCTGGCTCTGGAAAGGCCACATGCCAGCTGTCTGGAGGTTAACAGAAGGATTGCCCCCTCCGGGCTTCGCATTCCTGTTGACATGGCAGTCCCTGGGCTGTTTTAGACAGGCATTGCCAGATCCGATTTGCCAAACACAGGCAGCACATGCAAGGCTGTTCAAATGTCAGGGCTCGCAGCTCTCCCCCTCCAGAGGAGCTCCCAGCCCAGAGCTATGCTGGACAAGGAGGGGTGGGGACATCCAAACATTGCTGCAGCACACAGGACACCACATCCATTTCCAAACCCACCGTCCCAATGCCCTTAACAAGCAAACACAAATTTGGGGACGAAAGAGGAGATCCAACAGCCCTTTGGCCCTGCCAACCCAGCCCTCTCCCCCTCGCTCCCAGCCACCACGAGCCGGCACGCCATCAACGGGACACTCACCTTGAGGATCTTCACGACGACCCTCTCGTTGTTGGTGATGTTGATGGCCTCAAAGACCTCGCTGTACTTCCCTCGGCCGAGCTTTCTGACCAGCTGGTAGTCGTCCTGATTGCTGCGGGCACCAAGAGGAGAGAGGCGGTGGGGGCGTGTGGGTATAACCAGCAGGGCAGGGGCCGGGGAAAAGGGGGGGGGTCCTCCTCTCCCAGCCTCCCCTTCCGCCGCCCGCAGCCCCTTGGGGACCCGAGGGGTCAGGGAACCCTCCCCGCGGGCCGAGGCCCTTCCCCAGGAGGGCGCGGGTGGGCCGGGGGAGGGAGGGCGGGCGGGTCCCCGCGCGGCGCTTTACCCCCAGCTCGGGACGTGCGACTCGTAGTC